>NC_087209.1:53700862-53708362 GCF_015104395.2 Macrobrachium nipponense
CTTTATTCTTTAATCACATTTCTGTGTTTCCCGGGATACTTTATACCTTCACCTTCCTTGATATTGTTCATTCATATATAACTTTACATAAAACATTTAGATATATACTTTTCTAATAGTTTTTTTTTTTTTTTAAATTCATAGGTCTGGAAATCTATACGCGTTCTCGATGCCCTTATTTGCAAAGAAAAACCTGTGCCTACTGTCTTCGTCTAACTAAAGGCCGTGCCACCCTTTGGGGTCGAAGTATTTACTCATTGCTATTGCTGCAGATGTGTCAAGAAATAAGTAGATCTCATAAGTCACCTTTTAGCGTACAAGTGGTATCAGGAGTAGTCTAAATTCTTAGGAAAAATACCTGCATCACTGATATTTAATCTGCCGTATAATAATCTGCTGTAGAAATTACTAATTTGTGGTAAGTAAACTGACTCTTGGTTTAGCTTTAAACAGAATACAAAGCTAATTTTGGCCTTAGATAGTGTATTATAACTACATAGCTTTTAAACTACATAGCCTTTAAAATAATTATTCACCAAAGCATAAACATAACTAGTTTGAAATAAACAACCTGACTTTCAAGCCATTTAAAAACAAACCGTATTAACACGAAGCATGAAATATTAATTCAGTTCATTATGATGTCAAAAGTAAAAAAAAAAAAATGTTATGTAGGGGGAAGTAGAATCTACCATTTACTGCCATGACTCATAACAAGCCTAAGTGTGCATTAGAATCAGTTCTACATAAATACAATCAGGCAAGAAATTCGCCAAAGTTTCTACTGAGCAATCGGGTTTTCTGTACAATATACAATGCTGTATAAAACTATCAGCTACGACCAAAAGCACTTCACTTGCTCCTCAGATGCGGTACAGCTGCAAGATGTGCAATCCATGGCTAACTTTAACCTAAAAAAAAAAATAAAAAAAAAAAAAAAAACTTACCGAGGTTAGAAGGTTGCAATTTGGTATATTTGATGATTGGAGTGTGGATGATTAATGTATCATTTTGCATCCCTATAGTATCGGTAGGTTTTAAGATCTGAGGGCGGATGGACAGGCAAAGCCGCCACGATAGTTTTCTTTTACTGAAAACTGAAACTGAACGGCAAAATTAGACAAAATAAAATCAGCATAGTCAGGAGATACAGACCGACTGGTGATACATTAGAACACATGATATACTTTGTATCCACTCAGTTTCTAACATGAGTCCTTTTCTTGCTGCAAAAAGTAGTTCCTTATAAGGTTCATTCTATTTTGTCAGATCTAGTTTCACCAGAAGAAGCATAGCAGTCGCTCTCAATGTCAAGGATTTAAACTAGAAATGATCTTATGCGATTTGTATGAAGTTTTTATGAGGTTGAGTGAAGGTATTTGTAATAGATATACAATTGCCTTATAAATCATTCTAATTATGATATCGATAACATGAGAGGTCGTGGAGAGAGAGGAGTTTCGATGCATTGGTTTCGAATCGCACGCTGATCCAGCGTTGTCAAAGCAATGCAAGAAATATGACAGGCGATGGACTAGGTCACATGGCGCACTGTTGTCAGTTTATTAATACTGTTATTAATATTTACAATCATAGAAACAACAATCATTCTTGTCACGAGTCGGGTGAGACTTTTGATTATTATCAATAATTTAATCTATCATTATTTTTACAATACAAGACCTGACTCATTTTTGTGTTGAAGTTGTAAGTGCGCATGTTCGTTAAACGCGCTAGTGCCGCGTGGCGTTGGTCGCCGCTCTGATTCATTCAAGCACAGGTTTTGTAGGCGTCCAGATGTTATTCGTTTTATGTAAGAAAGCTCGAAAAAAAAAAAAACGGGGAATGTGTGTCACTTAAACGCATCTCTATTTAAACCCACTAATGGCTTTTAAGAAAGCATTTCACAACCCATTAAGGGTAAGAATGATGCTTGTTTTGCCAGCAGAAAATGTACGCTCATGTTTATTCCCAAGTCATGATTATCTATTAACAATGCGTTAACTGGATTCTCCATTTCAAACTGACAAGGGCGATCGACCAGTTTCCCAATAGCTTTCGGTATAGATTCATCTTTGAATGTGGGAACATAAACAGAAGTGTGGATTTATATCTTCATTTCAAGACTTTAGCTACGGTAAGTATTTTGTGATGCATTAACTATCATGCCCTATTAGTTTAAGTACTTGAATTTGGGTGCCATCAGACTGACGTCAGGCCTCGGGAATTTTTCTCCTTTCTCATGACTCTGGCAGGTTTTCTCCTCTTCATTGGTGCTTCATAAATGTACTCTAAAACATACAGGGTTTATTACCAAGTCTACACACGGGTATTTCTTATAACAAGGATATTGAGTCATCATTTGAAAAGATTTTAGGTCTCAAAAATTTTATTTCATAAATATAGCCGAGTGTTCTTTCTCCAACTTTCTACATAGTGTACGGAATCAGAAAGGCATAATAAACGCTTACCGTTAACTTGGAGTGTCCGTGACTGCTTTAAATCTCCTCTGGAATGTCCGCTTCCCGAGGCAGGTTGTCTCAAACCCTCCAATTCCATGATTTGAAGTGTAGCAGATTACATTTCTCATCCCCAGAAATTTTAATGATCTTCAAAATTATTTATTTTGCTACCTCATTGCAAAGATGGAATCCACTGTTGGTTAGGTTGGTTGCGATGAATTATCAAAAGCGTTTTCCTTATGAATTCCCCAACTCTATACTCAAAACAGGTTTTTCTTTTGGCCATTTTTACTACTAGTACACGATCATATTTTCTGCAAGTGCCATTTTGAACGTTACTGACTTTATTCTGCCTTTAGCGACTCTTTCCTTCGCTGTATTTCAAGAAAATGTGGAATTCAGAGGTCATCTTTTTATCATCTTTTTCAGGCAATTCTTACTACAGAATTTTGAATCCCATTTTAAAAGTCCCTTTTTTTCAGAAGTCAACTTGCCTTCTCTTATAGTTATTTCTTGTTATGATTAAACTTGCCTTATGACAGCACGGGTTTCATGTTAAGAGGAAGGCTACATACTCCACTCTTTGCCAGATTGAGATTGATTGTTCTATGTGATTTCTCGTACATTTGCTTTGTATTCCAAAAGAACGATAGCACCGAAATGCAGCACAAAAATTCTCTCGAACCACCACAAATTCTTGATTCTTTGTTGGATGGTTGTCAGTGAATGCGGAAAACAGACAATAAATCCAGTGGATTACCCACGTGGATGAATAATGACTGGCAGTCAGTGTCATTACACGATAATTGCATCACCTTATACGGCGGCGAGCGAAAACAGCTTCTTTTACATGAACTCACCTAAAAGAGACTTTTGGAAAAGTCAGGTGATGTGGATGAGCTCATCAAGGTTGATTCGGATTTCGATGTTCCCTTGAATGAAAATAGAAACTTCAAGATGAATGAGTCAGAGCGAGTCTTTATTCCGCTTACCTCTCGTAATGTCTCTTCCAAAAAAAGAAGGATTTACGACTCTTATCGTTATGCATCTCTGCAGGGGATTATTTATGATGTAGAAGTCCACTTTGAGATTCGAATAAACGTCCCAAGGGAAACAGTTATTCAAAATTATGATCAGGAAATTCTTTTCACAAGGAAATTAAAATTCATTATTTAATATTGAGCACTTATGAACAATTGCTGTGTAGCATCTCCTCCTGCATGAGAGAACATATCGAATGTAAATCATTAATAGACCAAAAAGTATATTTTTGCAACAAACCATAATAACTTTCGAATAAATGTTAATGAATTTATACTGTGTTCACTATGCGAAAGTAATTTGTCTGTAAGGTAAAACATAATATATAATCAGGGGATTTCTATTATAAAAGGTGAACCAAATATTTCATGAAAACCAATATTTCTTTGTATATCAAGGTAAAGAACAGTATCTGAATAATCGACGTCCGTCAATAAAATGACAACTGATTCTGATTTTTAGTAAAGGAATTCTTTAGAGTGACCACTGCTTCATTCTTTTTCTGTCTCAGGCGATATTTTTCAATACTTTAAAGTACATGTGTAGGTGCGAATACTATAATTATTGCAAAAATAGTACAAGCAAATTTGGGAACACACAACGACTATCACCAGTTATAATCAAATTTCAGAATATTAATTAAAAAAAATCACACTAAAAATCGTTTTGTTGGGATTATGTTTAACTCTAATCTCATCTGTATGTTTTCTTGAATAATGTAGTAGAGGAGGATAACAATGGTTTTCGTTGAATAATTAGACATGACCTCTGTGAGATTCCTCAGCTTGATAAAAGAACTTTTTGTAGGCATGAAGGTCGTTGTTGTCTGTCAGGTCTGTTGGGGAGTGTCAAAACAGGTTCAGAGGAATTAGGAACACCCACAAAAACTCTGTTGTAAATAAGGCCGTCAAAGGTATTGGTCAAAATATCTTTATATTGATATGCTCAATAATAATAAGACAACACTGATGAAACTCTGTATATAAATAGTTAATAGTTATACCTATATTTGCATATGAAATAATAATGAGAAAAAAACACACCGAATTACTACAGAAACAAGCATGACAGAAACATTACTTGAGCATTTAAATGACTCCTGAATGCCACAGTATCCCGATAATTTTAAATCCTCTTATTTCAGTTCAAAAGGAGAACTTTTCCCAACGTAGTACCACAGGACACTGCGATTCTTTGAACGCCTTATAATCACCATCTGTGGTCAGGGCCATGTGTTATATAGGATAATCAGGCTTCACAGTACCTATTTTCTTACTATAGATTATTATTGTAACGTAAATAACGCAAAATCGGGTCGTCCATTTCAAGTGAGCTATGGTAGATCTCTCTCTCTCTCTCTCTCTCTCTCTATCTCTCTCTCTCTCTCTCTCTCTCTCTCTCTCTCTCAGGAAAAAAAGAGAAAAACTGAAATAAAAGGAAATAAAATAAGGAAGACAAAACGTTCGTAGTTTTCATGGGAACATTGCACAAGAAGGAAGAGGAAACTGCAGCAGCCGATAGACAACTTCATTCACAGAAAATAGGCAACTGTGGCGAAGTTCTACCCGTCGAACACATTCATGAGGTATATATGGCGATCAACATCGGTTCGTTTGTCGGTATTTATTTTGTCCTTTGGTTTACTGTAAATAAGTTGTCTTTCAGAGCGGGTGTTTGTTCATGGAATGGGTATGAGATGCTTGTGTAATGCGTTTCTTTATAGAAACAGGGTATGCGTATTGTTAATCTAACGGTACATAATCTACATAAAAAGAACTCTCCCGACATTACCAAAGGTTGTTTACATCAAATCCCATGTTAGTCCGGTGATGGTTTTTATATCCGTCCAAACTTGAACAACATTGGGAAAGAGAATGGAAGAGCCTTAGAAATGTTTGGATATGCAAAGGTGAACGGTGGAATTTTTGTACGTATTAGTATAAAACGATCATACAACCAAATGAGCGTGGATGACAAAGATAGTACATTCTAATGACATCACTAAGACTAATTTTATCAAAGAAAGGTACTAAAAATATGAATATTAGCCAAGGCTTACTTAACACTATAATTTCAAAAGAAATGTATAAAATGCTTAAATTCTAAGGAAAATAGAATATGTGCACTGAGAAGGGAAAATCATGTTTGTAAAATTAGCAGCTGATCTAAATTCAAATATAGTTTCTTGCCCCTCCTCCTGACACCGGTCATGTAGGGATTTTTTTTTTTTTTCCGCTTTTGGATATTTGTTTCTAATATCGCCTGAGCGTATGTTGGGAAGCTCTTCTGCTATGTCTTCAATGGCTTAAATATAAAGTCGAAACCAGTCAGTATGTCATTACTTTACATATGGTTCAATTGATATCTAAAGATAACGTGTCATTGTGATTACATATATATATATATATATATATATATATTATATATATATATATTGATATATATATATATATATATATATATATTAAATATATTATATATTCGAACGGCAGTAATCAGTTACATGGGATTTTTATTTACCAGTTCACCTGCAGTGAAGAATTAACTTAGTGGATGAGAGTCCTGACAAAAATATGAAAAATAGCAAAAGGGAATTTAACACCTATATACTCAAAAAACACTGGAAACTAAAAGTCACCAGTTGGCGTACATAGATACGTACTTTCTACATATTTATCTATATATATATATATATATATATATATATATATATATATATATATATATATATATGTTATATATAATCACAATGACACGTTGTTTTTAGAAATCAGTTGACCCAAATGTAAAGACATGGCAAACTGATTGGTTTCGACTATATATTTGAGCCATTGAATACATAGCAGAGGAGGCAATATATATATATAATATATATATATATATATATATATATATATATATATATATATTATATACGTATTATATATATATAGTATATATATATATATATACGTATATATATATATATATATATATATATATATATATATATATATATATACATATATATATATATATATATATATATATATATATATATATATACATATATATATTATTCTGAACTGCTCCCTCACTCCTAGAAAATGTAGTTAACACAGAAAAAGTTGGCCTTAAATGAAGGAACGAGAGATCAGAACAAACAAAAAAAAAACTAGGGCAGAAGGCCGATATTACTGAGGAAGGAGGAATGTACATAAAAGCTGGACTTTAGTTTTAAATGCACTGTATTTACATTAATTTACAGAGGTCCAGGAGACTAATAAGGGGGGTCGATTGATCGATCCACCGGAAACATGTGGTTGGGGCAATCAGACGTGCCATAGAGAAATTTGCACAAATGGATTGAAAATGCAAGTCTTGCTCCAAGGGTTTCCAATTTCTACCACAATCAGGCATGGTGTTTGTCTGCAAAGAGATGGGACACTTGCATAAGGTGGGGGGCACACGTGGGCAAATGTTAAACACTACTTTCTTTCAATCAAAAGTTTACAGGACACTCAGGGGAAAATGAAACTGACTGGGAATTTACACAAAGAGAACTATTCCATTACTTAAATTTACTAGGGGATGTTTACTAGTATCCACAGTAAACACATGGCTGGGGCAATCAGACATGCCATTGAGAATTTTGCACAAATGGATTGAAAATGCAAGTCTTGCTCCAAGGGTTTCCAATTTCTACCACAATCAGGCATGGTGTTTGTCTGCAAAGAGATGGGACACTTGCATAAGGTGGGGGGCACACGAGGGCGAACGTTACACACTATACTTTTTTTCAATCAAACGTTTACAGGCTACTAGGCGAAAATGAAACTGACTTGGAATTTACATAAAGAGAACTATTTTGTTACTTGAATTTACTAGGGGATGTTTACTAGTATCACAAGGGGAGTAATCATAGAATTGAACCCCGATGAGAATGAGAAACTAAACAAAGGAGGGGGGCAGACAAAGGTAAAACAATTCCCTGGCTGAACTGGAATTTACTCTCACA
>NC_087209.1:53710862-53733362 GCF_015104395.2 Macrobrachium nipponense
TCAGGTGGACGCTTCAGTATTTGTTACTGTTTTGACAGTGTTGCCTTCCCCCCTGAATTTTTTGTTAAAATGGAAGAGTTTATTTTTGACCCAGCTGAGTTTTTGGGGTCGGCTGATTGCCTTAAGCACTTACCAGTGTTAAACAAAAAACATTTAATTGAATGTGCTAAGTGGTTGGGTGTTCCGCTGAAGTCAGTGGATACTAAGAAGGAAATATTAGTGGCGGTTAGGGATAAGGTCAACCAGGACTTGGCAGAGGCTGAGCATTTAGTTAGTGATAGGGAGAGTGATATGGATAGTATTGGTGAAGGTAGTATAAATGATTTGGAAGAGGATAGTGTGAGTGTGAGAGCTGGCCTAACCCTGTTCGAGGATCCCCCTCGTACAGGTACCATTTATAAGGGTCCTGCAAACTTAATGTGTCAAATAATCCTTTCTTGGCCCCCCCTAATTCTGTGCCAGTTAAACCCCTGGCCCCTGTTAATGCTTTGGGTGACTCCAAGGAGGAGGTGGAATACAAATTAATTTGCAAAAGAATTGAGTTAAGGAAGATTGAATTTGAGGAGAACGAGCGGGCAAGGCGACATGAGTTGGAGATGGCTAACCTTAACTTGCAGATGGCAAGGTTACAGGGGACCAATATGGCCAGTTCCCCTAAAGTAAATTTTTTCAGGATAGGTTTAATCTAGGGTGGGGCGGCACTTAAATTAGTGCCTGTATTTGATGAACAAAATGTCCCTGAGTTCTTCAAGGCATTTGAGCGTGTGGCCACCCGATTGTCCTGGCCCACAGAGATGTGGACGGTTCTAATCCAATGTAGGTTAGTGGGCAAGGCAATTCGGGTATACAATGCCTTGGAGGAGGGAGTAGCCCGGGACTACCAAAAAGTGAAAAGCTTGATTTTGAAAGCATATGACCTGGTCCCTGAGGCCTACCGCCTCAGATTTCGGAACTATATGAAACACCCTGCACAGTCCTTCGTAGAATTTGCACGTGTCAAGGAGGAACAGTTCGACGACTGGCTGAAAAGTCGTCAGGTAGTTACTTTCGCTGCGTTACGCGAACTGATGCTCCTTGAGGAGTTTAAGAAGGCCTGTAGCAGGGAGTTAAAGGGGTCCCACCTTGACCACCTTGAGGAGGTAAAAGGCCATGAAAGTGAGTAGTGCCGCTCAATTAGCAGATGAGTTTGTGTTAACTCACCGTTCAGGTAGTGGCAATTTTAATTATAAGGTCTTGAATAACCCCTCATCTCGCTCCCATAGTGGTGGTAGGAGAGTTGAACCCCCCTTGTTGACTCCCAATATCTCTAAGAATATTAATGTTAATAATTCCTTTTCAGGTGGTAGGGATATGGGTAGAGTCCAAGGAGGTCCTCCTCCCCCTAGAGTTTTTGTTAATAGAGACTTCCCAAATGGGGGAAATAACAGAATAAATAATAACGGAAACAGAGGATCAGGCCGTAGAGGAACATGTTTCTGGTGTAATAAGCCAGGGCATTTCCAAAGCCAGTGTAATGCTCGTAGGCGGTACCTAGAGCGTAATAATCAAAGTCCTGTAGCATTAGTTAATGATAGGTCAAATGTTAGTAGTAGTTCTGTAGACAGATCTGTAGTAGATAGTGGTAGTTTAGGAAATAGTAGTAAGTCTGATGCTCCTAATCCTCAATTGTGACTCAAATATGACAAATATGTATGGCCTGGAAAATTGATTTTTGACTCTTGTGTTGTCCAGGTGAAGTTTTTTAGGGACACCGGTTCTGCCCCGGTGCGTTGGTCATGAAGAGGGCACTGAATGGTTCTGAGATATATACTGGAAATTTTGTATTATTGGGAGGTTTCCCAGACTCGATTGTGTCGGCTCCTTTGGTTAATGTCCGCATGTCTTTTCCAGGGTATGATCGCATCACTGAGTTGGCTGTGGTGGATAGTCTACCTATCCCGGGTATTGAGGGTATCCTGGGAAATGATATGCTGGATAGTGAAGGACGGGAGATTTTCCCTTTATTATCTGTAAATGCTAGTCCCGTGGCTGTAATTACTCGGTCCGCAGCAAAAGCTGTTAGTTTACTTGATGTGGATAACGATGATGACTTAATGTTAAGTAGTTTAGAGTTAGATGTAGTAAGGCCCGGGTCAGTAGAGAGTAGTGGTAATGATACTGTAGTTAATGATATGAAACTTGATTGGGACAGAGCTGCTTTTATTAAAGCTCAAAAAGATGAGTTTAATTTTGACTTGGGCGATGTTGAGGATCTGACTAAACCTAGGTTTGGAGTTGTAAGGGGCTTATTATATAGGTTTAGTCGTCCCGCATCTGATAATTTGAATAAAACTGGTAGAGTGGAACAGATTGTGGTACCTTCTCAATTCAGAAATTCTATTTTGGAATTAGCTCATACCAATTTTTTTCAGGTCATTTGGGTGTGTTAAAAACTTTCCACAGCTTGGCTAGGTATTTTTGGTGGCCCGGAATTAAATTGAGTGTGAAGCAGTTTATCAGAGAATGTGAGACTTGTCAGGTTATGGGTAAACCTAATCAGGGGATCCCTAAAGCCCCGTTGCATCCCATACCTGCCTTAGGTGAACCATTTTCTGAGTTAGTAATTGATGTTGTAGGTCCCTTACCTAAGACTAAAACAGGTTTCGTATATTTATTAACTATCATGGATAGAGCCTCTCGTTTTCCTGAAGCTATACCTATGAGGCGTATTACTTCCAAAGTTGTTTTTGAAAAACTTATTGATTTCTTTTCCAGGTATGGTCTCCCTCGTGTAATTCAGACAGACTGCGGGACGAATTTCACGAGTAAGGTATTTAGGGGTAAGTGTGCTGAACTGGCCATTCAGCACATTACCAGCGTACCTTATCACCCAGAGAGTCAAGGTGTGGTGGAAAGATTCCACCAAACCCTCAAGTCTGTCCTGAAGAAACATTGTTATGATAATGGTAGTGATTGGGACAAAGCCCTCCCTTTTGCCCTCTTTGCTATCAGGAGCCACCCTAACTCTTCTACTGGAGTAGCTCCTTTTGAGTTGGTATTTGGGCACAAGGTTCGCGGTCCATTGGAAATTGTTTTTGAAATGCTCGAATCAAACCGGAAGGGTGAAATAAAAGTTGGAAGGTTTGTGGAAGACTTGAAGGGCAAAATGATTAGTGCTTGGAAGTTTGCCAGGGAAAATTTGAAACTATCACAGTCGGTAATGAAAGGTAATTTTGACAAAAGGTAAAGGTACGTTCATTTGAACCTGGGGAGCTAGTGCTGGTGTTGAGTATGGACCCAGATAGTTTTCTAGAACCAAGATATAAGGGCCCTTGGAAGGTTTTGAGGAAACTGTCAGAGTTTAACTATGAAATTGAGGCCCCCGGTTCCAGCCGTAAGTGTAGAATATTTCACATTAACAGGCTAAAACCTTATCATGGTAAGCAAGGTGATCCATTAGCGATCGTGTACGAGCCTGTGTCTGTGGTAGTGGATGTGCCTCCAGAGGACTGTGATGAGTTAGGGTGTCAGGTTCCTTCAGATGCATTGGGTGAAAATATGCAAAATTTGGAAATGTTGAAAAGTAGTTTAGATCATTTAGATGTTGACAAACGGAAGGATGTGCTTAACTTAATTTATTCCTTTTCAGATCTTTTTCAGGATGCTCCAGGTAGAACAAATATTTTAAATCATGACGTTGATGTAGGGGGTGCTTCCCCTGTGAAGCAAAGTCCTTACCGGCTGAACCCAGTAAAATTGGATTTGGTCAGTAAGGAGATAGAGTACATGTTGAAGCATGACCTTATTCAACATCTGTGAGTCCCTGGAGTTCTCCTATTGTATTAGTAAAAAAACAAAAGCAGACGGTAAGTTCCGCATGTGCGTGGACTACCGCAAAGTGAACAAAAATACTAAAAATGATTCGTTTCCACTCCCTCGTATTGATGATTGTTTGGATCGGATTGGTTCTGCCAAATTTATTACTAAGCTGGATCTTTTGAAAGGTTATTGGCAGGTTCCATTATCCGATCGAGCTCGTGAAATATCAGCATTTGTCACTCCATTTGGCCTATACGAGTGTAAGGTTATGCCATTTGGAATGAAAAATGCAGCTTGTACTTTTCAGAGGCTCATGAATAGGGTAATTTGTGGTTTGGAAGGAACGGAAATTTATATCGATGACTTGGTAGTATATAGTAATGACTGGGATACCCACATGCTAAGGTTACGTAAGGTTTTTGAAGCTCTTAGGTCTGCAGGACTAGTTGTTAATTTGGCTAAGTGCGAATTGGGCCAGGCCAAGGTTTGTTATTTGGGTCACGAGGTTGGTTTGGGTCAGGTGGCTCCGAAACAAGCTAACCTCGAGGCTATTATTAATTTTTTGAAGAGGCCAAGTAATGTTAGAGAGGTAAGAAGGGTGCTGGGCATGACGGGTTATTACCGCCGTTTCGTGCGTAATTACTCAGATCTTGCTCAACCTCTTACTACTTTATTAGAAAAAGGGAAAAGGTTCTTGTGGTCTGATCGGTGTGAAGAATCTTTTAATAAACTTAAATCTGTGCTAATTACTAACCCTATTTTGACTTCCCCAGATTTTCAGAAACCTTTTATTATCGCGGTAGATGCCAGTGATGTCGGGATTGGAGGGGTCCTTTTCCAACGGAAGGAGGACGGTGTTCATCCTATATCTTACTATAGTAAGAAGCTTCTGGCGGCGGAAAGGCGTTACTCCACCATTGAAAAGGAAGCTCTTTCTTTGGTCCGCGCTCTTAACCATTTCAAACCATATGTGACCAATTTTTCTTTTCCGGTTGAGATTTGGACGGACCACAATCCTCTGGTTTTCATCGAGCGGATGAAGGGAGCCAACCAGAGGATTTTGCGTTGGGCCCTATTTCTGCAGGAATTCAACCTTATTATTAAACACGTAAAAGGGACAGACAATAAAATTCCTGACGCCCTTTCTAGGACTTAGTGTGCTTGCCTGATCCTTCTCGTACGCTGCCCTGCTCGTTTCTCCAATTAGGTTGTATGAAAAAAATTTCTTTTGAATGTAGTATAGTTTAAGTAATATTTCAAGAGTTGTTTTGTAGATTTAGTAAGTTTCTGTAAGGTTTCTATGAGTGGTATACACACTTATTATGTTATAATGGTTCATGATTCCTAACGAATGATTGATTTGTCCCGGTATACTAAGAATTTTGATTTGATTTATTTATATGACTTTTTGAACTATATTGTTGGTGAGCTGTAGGTTAAGGTGTATGCCTGTGTGTGTCTAAGTTTATTTAGGTTAAGCTAGGTAAGATGGTTTCCTTAGATTTGAGGATTTGTGACTGTTATGATCCTGTTTAAATTATTGGTATTGTTATGTTATGTCTGTCTTTTACCATGCTTTGACTTTGGGTTCAGAGTATGGTATTATCATTGAGCTTTAAAATAATGGTAAGCTATATAAAGCATTTGGTTTGTATTCTCTCGTGGTATATTCTATTATTGATATTTTAACACAATTTGGTTTCAGGTTTATTGTTCTATTATTGTATGTTTGCCTGTTATTGGTTGTCTTTATTGTTCTTTCCTTACAGGTTTGTTTATACCACAGTAGTAAAAAAAAAAAATTATTTTTGCTGAAAATTCTTTTTTTCTTCGGGGAGGAGGAGGTATCATGTATTAACGTAATTGGCATTGCTTTTGCTTTATTTTTATCTCAGCCTTGTTACTGCTTTTTGTTATATTTTGTTGTATATAAAATTAGCGTAAGGAAATTAGTTTTTAAGGTTTTAGTTTTAAGCTTTACTTTGGTCTCGGCTGAGCGTCAAGCGAACTGCTTGTTAAACCTCCTCCCCGCTTGTTAAATGTTTGTGAGCATCTTATTAATGCTAGTTTTTTTGTTTTGTTTATCTTTTGAGCGGTTGGTGAAAAGGACACCAGTGAGGATATTGGAGGGGCGCGACTTTTTCCCGACAACAGTTCGGGCTCGCTATTCTTCTCCCCGCAAGGCCCGCATGGTTGTGCAGCTGGCATATTTTTCTTAATCGTACTTCGAAGGATTTGTCGTCGTCAGTATTGAAGGCGCAGGGGCATTTCGGCCATCTGCGGTGACTTACCCCCTTACTGTGTGTACTTTCCTGCGGGCTCTGATATCGGCGCTGGATCCCGACAGAGTGGACGTGGGAGGGACATCACTGTTTGCCTACGACTTCCTTCTGAGCTGCAGCGGTGGGGGCATTGAGCCCGTGAAGGTGCAAGTAGGGCGGTTTGCTACCAGGTAGGAATATCCCTTGTGTGTTTGGTCGGGAGCACGACAGACTCCTTCCCCATGGTATTAGTGACCTGTGTAGCTGCACGCCCTTCAGATAGCGGAGTATTGGCCTGATACGTGGCATTCAGGGGATGTAAGAGATCACGGCTCCCCTGTATTTTCGGCTTTCAGCAAGGCGACTGTTTAGCCTGACTCGTTTGTGCATCCATTCAGCCCTTATTCAGTGTGTGAGAGGAGCTCTTCCCGAGTATTATTTTTTGTTATTTACTTTCGTTATAGTGAGTCGTTCGAGACTGTTGGCATTTCTTATTGCCGCTTTGTATATATATATATATATGCCAGTATTTTTGTATATCTTGTCACGAGTGATGCTGTAATTTTCGTTATTTCTTGTGGGTATTATATATCTCTTAATATATTTGATATTTTTTTATAAGATTTAGTTTATATAAGGTAGGTAGGAGAATTAAGTTTTCCCCCTGTTGGTCTCATACTTCTTTCCTCTCTGTTTAGTTATAGGTATTGGTTTATATTTATGTTGGTGTTGGGCCCATTTTGCTAATTTATGCAGTATATTTCTCTATTTTCTGTCTAGGGTTTAATATTAGTGTTTAGGAACTCCTACGGGAGTAGTAAGGACTAAGCTGTGTCCTGTATAGTCACAAGGCTGACTTTAAATTTTTTTTTTTGCTTTGATTGTTAATAAATGTTGTTGAGTTTTCCTGTGTGTTTTTGTCTCCACTGACTGAATTTATCTGGATACTTGGTAAGATCACTGTCCTCTCTATTCTTGTGCAAAAGAACTTGCACCCCGGCCCAACAAGGGTCATAACACACATATATATATATATATATATATATATATATATATATATATATATATATATATATATATATATATATATATATATATATATATATATATATATATATATATATATGATATATATATATATATATATATATATATATATATATATATATATATATATATATATATATATATATATATATATATATATATATATATATATATATATATATATATATATATATGCTACGGAATAAGCAGAGTATTTGGCCACAAGGAGAGTGACACGGAGTACAGGATCGTTTTGATCTTCATGGAATGATCGGGTAAACTACATACAATTGGAAAAAAAGACACTTGGAAAAACTTAGTTTTTCAAACCACTAAGATAAAGGTCACTGCATCTAAGGTTGACCCTCATAGGTGGTAGCAACGTCTCTGGATTTTAACCCAGGTACTGGGTTCATTAAGGTGTGGCCAATGGTACTTTGAAGAGTTACTAACAATTTTCAGTTTTTCTTTCAAATCAGTTCTAGTATATGATTTTCGACACGTGTGTAAAGAGAATATTATCTTTCCTAATAAAATGAATCACAAAATATTAGCTGTACAACACAAGTCACAACCTAATTTCCTTATGTCCTTCAGTTCGTGACCTAGAAATTCAAGTAGGAAAATGTGTTATCTCGTTCATATTTCGGATACCGGTGAAGACATTTTTTTGATAAAATTAACAGAAAGATAAGCGAAAATGAATAGAAATAAAAGGAAGTTATATATTCTTAATAAAGCAAAATAAGAAAGTAATTAAGAGCAGAAAACAGAGAAAATAGTTAACATGACATACCCTATGTGAGCTAAAGGCTGTCATAAAGTGGAATTAAAGATAAAAAACATAGAAAAATGCAGTTACGAGTAACACTATATAGAACATTACCGATAAACACAACGGGAATGGAAATAAGTCTAAAACAAATAGGAAATGGTCTACGGAAAATGAGAAAATAAGGACTTGGATAAAAGGGAATAGTGAAGTTCATGAGAGGGATAGATAATTAAGAAATTGGCTGTTAAAGAAGATAATATAAAAACAAAAGAGAATAGCGGGAAAATGTAAGTGAAAGAACTGAGAGGCGTAGAATAGACAGGAGGCCGGGAAGTGGGGGGGGGGGGGGGGAGGCACAAGCTTGTCCGCGTCGACTGGGAAAGGAAATTATGGTAAGATTAGATCGTGAAGAGAAAATACAGAGAGAAATGATAAGAGGAATTAAAAGTAAGTTTAGTAGGTTCAAAAACTGGAAGAGTTAAACATAACAAAGAAAATCCACGATAACATAGATTATCATCGGTAATATATACAGCTTGTCGCGTCGATGGGAAAGGAAATTATGGTAATATTAGATCGTGAAGAGAAAATACAGAGAGAAATGATAAGAGAATAAAAGTAGTTTAGAGATACATGTTCAAAAACAGGAAGAGAAAAATAAAGAAAATCCACGATAACAGTAGATTAGCATCGGTAATAATATACTCGGTGCGGTCTGCCTGTCTACAACAAAAGGCTATAAATAAAAATTTGGCCCATTCCCTCGTAGACTGTAGTTATTTAAATGTAGATATAATTTGTTTCAACGGACATAGGTTAAAAACGAGAAATTAAAATAAATTTAAATATACTTTTTTAACAAAGTTCCGAAAGAAAAGAAAGGCGCCTTTTGCCAGAGCAAAAAAAACTCGAGAAAGGACGGTAGCCCAGGCAAAACCTACGTATCCCCAACTTTTTCACGAGCAAACTTTTATCCAAAGAGACATTTGGCGCATCCATTTCATACATACCTTGCCTGTTTTTTCTTTTTAGGACATTTGGTTTTGGTTATATTATTCATTGATGAAAATGGGAAACAGTAGGATTACTTCAACATTTTCAAATTTATTTCATCAACCAGAAATAAGTAGATGGATGTATTTTCCATTAATATTGGAGTCTACCTTTTTTATTGTTTAGGGTCAAGTATTTAGAATATGGAATTCCCGTTGTACAGGAATACGTAAATGAAAAAGGCAGTAATCCTCTTCATAAGGTGCAGTCCTGACCCTGGCCATTAAGCCCGTATACATTTCTATGTCCCCTAATTTCGACTTCAGATTTTGAAAATATATCGTTTAAGGTTAAATGAAATGTCATGTGCATTTCAAGTCATTTTCACACAAATGATTTTCAAAACATATTTTCATATTCTAAGATGTATTACCTAGTAATTAAAACAAAATAGGAAATAAATGTATTTCGCATCTATATTGAATAATTCCATAACTATAGAAGCAATCCCACCTGACAACTTTCCATAAGTAAAATGATAATGTGCATCATAATATATCCCATTAAGCCATCAGTCAATACATCGAAATCATGGAATCATGTAACATGGAAACATTCCTTCAATTGAGACTGATAAGAGATCTATGAGCGACATTTTTGTGACAGTAATTCAAACACATTTCACCATTATGTTTATATGAACAGCGCATTGAAGTGCATGACCTATTGCATCCACGTAGTGTAAGTATATTGTCAGGGAGTGGTTTCAAACACTTCTGGGAAGAAAAATTCTATCTATATTCCTCCAATAATAATTGCATGGTTCGAAAGCACAAGGTTCCTCATCAAACAAGGTGAGTGCATTTCGTATCTCATAAAAGGTCTTTATCAAATGCCCCTGTATAACACTTGATGTTTGTGGCAAATCACCCAAGTCTATCACAGTATTTTGATGCAGCTCTACTGTCAGCTGATCAAATTAAGTGGATGTTCGTTTCCCTCTGTTCCCAGCCCACACACGCACAAGATATTGCTAAGTAAGATAAAATTCTGTCTCAGGAAGAATGGCTGATTCTCCAAATCCAGTAGTGGCTGGCTTACTATAGCAGAGTGCTTTGTCCCAACCTTGCTGAGAACGTCATTCCCTGTCAATATATGCACTTTAATTAGAACTCGACAGGTTTCATCCCCTAGGTTTTGGTGAAGGGTGTGAAGTGGAACCATTCTTCACTTTTTGCCAGCTCCAAACCGAACCCAGAGCTCTTGTAATCCACCATCTTTAAACACATTGATATACCGCTACAGTAGAACAACAATGTCAGTATCATTGGACATTATTATGGATCTTCTACATCTCTGTTTAACTGTCCATTGTATGTGAGGAATAATACAGTAATCAGCCTCCTCCTGCCAATTGTTCAAGGTTGGTAGACCACTAGCAAGTGAGTCACAAACTTTTACTCAAGCTGATACCAACTCATCATTGACTATTATTCCACTAAGAACAACATCTTTCAGATCACGTTCTCTTACATGCCGTGCTAGCAGTTGAGACTGGAATTCCAGAACTTTTCTAGATGACGTGAAATGGGCACCAATTCATCTAAAACAAACAGGTCAACAGAACCTTTCTCCTAGACCTACGAGTGTGCTCTCTGTCCTTTGATGAACAGTCAAGGTAGCTGTCAGTTATAATGTGAGTCGTTGTTGTGGTAGGGCACAGTCTCTTGACTTTGATAAATACTTCACTGATTACACCATCAAATTTTGGTAAGACAGATACTTGGGGAAGCTGGCGTACATTCTACGAAATGAATGAAAACGTGTGTTTGTTGAGATTTGTTTGGAGAATATTGATAGTTACCCAAAGTTAGATTTTTTCCAGTTCTATCATAACTGTGGTTTCTGAGGTTTAGTTGTAATATTTCCATAAAAAAAGTGGGCTCGATGTAAGAAGATCATGACTATACACCTCATCTTCAGAACATGCTACTCAGAAGTGTAATCTCCACATCCTTCTGTGCTGAGGCAATTTCACCCCCACAGAGCTAAAAGCTTTGCTTTTTTGGATCTCAGCTTTATTAGGAAGGTACTGTGTGTCAAGTGATAGCAAGTTTACCATTGATATTGCCTCGTTGATTTTTTTGGACTTAATCACATACCTCTCATTTAGGAAATTAATGACAGCAGCCATTTCATTCTCCAATGCTTTTATGAGTATTACCTTAACTAAGTTATTTGCAATTTGCTTTGTTACAATATTGTGAAGTGGTACTTTCGACGTTGAAATGATGCATATGTTTCATTATTCATTGACAAAATTCAATAGCTTCTTCACATTCCTATCAAATATTTCATGAGTTGTGCACTTGTGAGGGACCAGAGAAGATTTGTTATTGCAATGATTTCATGAAATAAATGGCCAAACTCAGCCACAACAGCAATATCTCCGGTCATTCCTACAACTGCATGACCACTGGGATTCTTTACGAAGCCATTCATGGATTATTCCAACTACATATCCCCTACCAGAGCAGAAAATACTGTTTCTGGTCAATGCTTTACAACAAAATGTCCTCTGCAGAATTTGTTGCACAATGTGGGATGTGTGATTTCCAATACCTTGATTCTCTTCGGTTACTAAGATGCATACCTTAGGTAGCTGACTGCATCAAACTCATGACGAATGCCCATGCTGTTCTCGACTGATCGTACATTCAATGGCCAGTCCTCACCTTGGTCTGCAACAATTAACTGTTTGATGACAGAGAATTATTTGAAAATTCATAGAATAATGATACAGTTCAGACCTTTCTTGATGCTCTTACAAGACTGTTTGAAACTGCTGATAGCGTTCATGAGTTCATCACTATTAGCCACCATACTTACAAACATAGGAACTGAGCTAGGCATCGCTACTCAAACTTTGGTTACAGGCCCCATATCTCTGCAATTTTGAGAGGTGGTTGCCGCTACCACTATTTCCACAATTTTTTTAACTATTGGAAACAGCTACCCGCACCTCTGCACCTCTGCACCTCTGCTACCATTACTTTTACTGTAAAGCGCAACTCAAAATAAATAGCTTTGTTAATGAAGCATAAATTCTAACACATTTATTGATTTAAACACAAAATAGTAGAAAAAACTATTTTTACTCCTATAGGGTAATACCCTAATAGAGTGAAAATACTTTGCAAGGACACAATTTTTCCCTTATAAAGTATTTTTACTCTATAAAGTATATAATAACTAAATCAGAACGAAAAATACAAAAAAATTTATATTTTGAAACTCCTCCTCAGTCCTCCTACTCCAAGACTCCAAGCTTGGAGCAAAAAAAAACCTAGATCTAGTTGGAAAATCCAAGGAGTGGCAGCACGGGACACGGTGCCGTGCCATCAAAACAAGTTCAAGCCTGCATCTGTCAGACTCTGCAATGGCCAATGGTCAACCGTTAAACAGGCAAATAGCAATACGTTAACTTGTTAAGACGTCTTGTTACATTTTTTGATACATTTTTCGGTTTTTCGTTTTTGAGTGGTAGCTGTTAGGGAACTAAATTTTTGAGTTCCACAACACGCCACTCCGCTACTTTTAGCACGTGGTAACGGCCAATCAAGTTCGCAACCTAAAACGGGTTCCGCAAGTTGCAGAGGTACAGAGGTGAGGGCTAGAGTTGCAGAACACCCTCCTTTGCATAGGAACACGTTGATGGCGAGTTTTGGAATGCAAAATAATCTTTAAATCAATAGCTGACTGAATAATAGGAAGAGAATTGGCAGTATCATCTTTCCAAAATAAATTCCATATAAGATTCTATAATACTTCTGAAATGTTCAACATTCCCTCGAATGAACAGACATAGTGGCCATCAGAGAGGACAGTGTTTAGGGTATTTGCTCCAAAAACTTCGCTTTCAATGAGAGCATCATCCACGTCACTAACACACAAATAGTGGCCTGCACATCGAAGAAGTACCTTTAAAAAATGAAACATTCACAACATTGGAAACAGATCTTCAAATCTGCCAGGCTTGTTCATGACAATATTAGCCACATTACAAAAAATACCTTCATCACAGTCAAAAGCTATACAATCATGACTCAGTTGTTTTTTACGTGCCTAAAAGTTGGTGAGAGCTTCACGAACAGTTGCATACTCTGTGACAGGAGGTGGAATGACAGGTAGAAAACCTACTCTCATCAAGGGCACTTGTGATGTTGTTATTAAGGCATGTATCCCACCCCATGGCGGTAGCTGACCTGGCTCAGCTTTGGAATGTGGTAGTTCACTTCGCACCATGGATATTATAAACTCCTATTTCATATACTGTTCAAATGCATCTAGAGCATTCTCTTTCACATCAATAATCATGTTTTCTGCGAGTGGAAAGTCTGGAGAAAGTCTAGGTTTCATTACTGGCTTAGGATGACTAGGAACAACCTGATGTGGAAGTTGTTTCTCGGTACAGTCCTTGGGCTGCGCAATGCTTGCTTTGTGTTCCTGAAATGTGAGAAGAGTCTTCAAAATCTTCATTGCCGAATGCACTGACTGCCCAGCCATTATCTGAAAAATGACTTGGAATTGGTACCCCATCCTCCCCTGATGACTGTAAGGTGTAAGGTTTCTAGAACGTCTTACATCATTGTAGGTAGTTGACACACATATTCGATTTAATGTTGTGATAGTCTCTCTGCTTCGAGTTTTTCCATAGATTGCATGCCAATTATAGTCTGTATAGATTGCATGCCAATTATAGTCTGTAGGGGTGTTTTCCTGTGACTACGGTGTACTGAATTGTAACCAATCTGAAAGTGAAAGTTTCTTTGAACGTGCATATCATTAAGAAAATATTCATCTTCTTGGTCACTAAACATTTCAGTATTACCATTATAATCATATTCTACATCCTTTTCCTCAAATAAATTTTTCATTGTTTTAGTCCTTGCCAAGAGTGATTTGGGTAGGTTGTATAATGTTGAATAAAATGTGAACCAGCAGGGACTGGGGTGTTTTCCCATGAAATTTCAAGTTCATTTGAATCGCAAATCTTTTAAGCAAGTTCATAATCAACCTGTCTTGCACTTTTGTTTAAGGACTCCCAACTTGTCTGAGCACATCCAAATTCTTAACCTTTGCAGCTAGATCTGCGGTAGTAATGTGTGAGGAGAAAAACAGCTCAGATTTATTTTTTCTAGGGTTGAGAGCAAATTGAATTTTCCCACAATAATGATCAACAAGAAGTTTGAGAGCATCTCGATTATATATCTGAGCATCTAGTGTCATCTACATCACACATACTCATCCGTATATCTGAAAAAGTGAAGCCATACTCACGTTGTAAGAGAGGGTCTACATGCTCTAATATTTTTACAAAAAGTTTTTGCTTAACTAAAGTACTAGATTTAAAAGTTTCATCGAGAGAACTACTGCAGCATTGTGTCTCTAGCTCATACCTTCTAATGTAGCATCAAAGACCGACATCAAAAATGTCATTTATTCAATTTAACTCAGCAACCCTACAATACACTTCATCTTTGAAATGTCTAGTTACAATAACAATGTTTCAGCAGTATTTTACTCACTAATTCGAACTTGTCTCTCAAAATTACTTGATTGATTTTAATCCTTTCACAACCAAATACAGTACATTTGATTAGTTTAGAGTCTTTTCTCTGAATGGGTTTCCCCCTTGGCCTAATTCTAACAACACTGAGATGACATGCTAGATGTTTCATTTTCAGCTTCACATGAGGTTTCTGCATCACTGGCTAAAGTTTTTACATGATCTTCTATTTGTTTAAGTTTCTAACTCAGTGTGTACCACCTGAAGCACTTGTTGTGATAAACATAAGATAAGGCTCCTTACTCTGCTCTTTTCTTTCTTTTAGTAACAAAGTCATTTCTTATATCTGAAGCATGCTTCGTGCTCCAGCCTCGGATGGATGTGAGTTTGTTCTTTATTTTGTTATGCTTCTGATAGATGAAAGATTGATTAATCAAATATATTAGAGACTTACTGTACAGTTTTCCAAGGATAAAGCAACAAAATACGGTATCATAAAGCACAGATAAACTTTTGCATTTGCATGATTAAATCCATGCTCTGCAAGACTGAATATCAAAGTTGATAACTCTAACCTCTGAGCACGTAAAAATCCATTTCATATCAGAAGTATGTTTGAGATTAGTGTTGCCAAAATATACATGTATCTGTAACTTCTGCTGAGAAAATTACTTAAGAAATATATTTCTTGTGCAGAAATGATTGAAAAAATATCCTGTTTCCTGCTGTCATCTTGGGTTATCGCCCCTAGCGACCATTTGCCCCAGTTTTGGGAAAGGCACTTGTCATTTTCTTTTTTTAACCTTAACCGATATATTTTCAATATCTGGAGTCTAAATTAGGGGGCCTTGAAATGTATATGGGCCTAATTCCCAGGGCCTGGACTATTTACTTCGGTGGCATGTCTGTTCACCCCAAGTCCATGATGAAATTCTGTGCGGCTGACTGACTGTCCTTCAACCAAACGGCTCTCCGAGTCTCGGAGAACAGAGCGGCTATGTCGTACGTATTTAGCATTACACTGCCGTTCATTTTTTTTATTAAAAAATGCAGTCACTTAGAGAAATGATTATTGTATAGTACATGACTGAATTCATTTTTACAACTTGCACTATCATTTATTCATTTATTTATTTTATGATTTATTATCATAGAATTGCTTATACTTTGAAAGAAAAAGACAATACTCGTCCACCATTGTAGCCTATATAATGACCATATTCAGTTTCCAGTTTGCGAGGCACTTTAGTGAAGTTCTCCCAGGACAAATGACGCAATCCTTATGACTTGAAAACAGATTACTATTCGCTCATCTTAACAGCCACCGTGGCCAATTACCTCGCTAATTATTCCTGCTGGGCAATTCCTTTTCTATAGGGGTTTGTGAAAACCCTTAAACACCGGCCACCTCTCTCCTATTCTGTCTCTAACCAAGGTCGTCAACTTGTATTAAACTAACATGTCGAGTGAACGTGTAGACTAAAAGTTCCAGTAACAATGCGCTCTTCACTTCCGTAACTTTACGAATATAGACGAAGTTGAACAAACACAATTAAAAGACGTAAGGTTAGCATATATTTCAGTACAACGAAGTTTTCACTGGTAGTAAATTAATCTCACTAAAACTCTACTTAGGTTGCCTATACCACTTCTTCAGAAATTTTCCATAGCTCTCAAGAAGAAAAAAAAGAAAAAAGGGTATCTAAGCTTATAGCAATAACCGTAAATCCAGCTATGTTGTTCTTAATTAGAAGTCTGAAGGTGCTGTACTGATATCTTACTGAATATCTGAGTGAAATATGTCTCCTATAGGTGTTTCACTTAGCACATATATCATTTCGAGAGAAACATTCACATCCGTTTTTTGGGGGGGCGGGGGGAACTGAAAACTAACCAAACAAGTTTCCTTTCTCTGTTGAATTTATAATTGTCCTGTAAAAAGTAATTTGATTAAAAAAAAACTTTCGGAAAATTTTACTCATTTGTTTGGAATGAACCCTTCATCTGTAACGAAGGTTGAAGAAAACCGATGTTACTAGAACGGTTGTTTACTCCAATCATATTTTGGAGAAAACGATTACAGACTATTTTTATGAAACAAAGTTGAGGCAGAAGTAGGACCCTCAATAAAAAATGAGTAAACTTGATCCATTTATGTCAAATAAATATGATAAACATATATATATATATATATAGATTTAGTCTGCCCCTTTGGCGAAACGATTTACGCATCAATTTTCTAATAAGAAATAATTGGGCCCAGCAGCTTCCAAATAGCAATATTTGTCACTCTTGAACATACCCTCGGTCATTTGTAAGAAAATGATTATTTATGGTACTGCCTCCTCACTACAAGAAGGTAAATTTCTATTCTTAAAGATATCTATATAAGATTAAACCAGCCAGGATTCATATAGTAAATTTAATTCAAAAATTAAATTTGTCTCAATTATAATATGATTCTAAATATAATGTGTTCTTAATTGGTAATTCACTCACTGCTACCAATGTTTTCGATAGATTAGTTTTATTGTATCAAGCAGAATACTCAACGAAGGCATATGGACACCGTCGTGAAAAAAGATCCCTTAAGTGAAACTGAGCCTCTTTATGTTAAATAATAAAAAAAAAAAAATAACATTCTCTCTGACCTTCAGTTGTGTGTTACCAGATATCCAGGTTTGCCGGCCGTATGTAGCGTAAGTAAGCGGGTAAGACGTAGAGCTGATGAGTCTTTCAAGTTGATGCATGAAGTGGCTCATGTAGCAGAATTCTGACAGTTTCAAAATTAATGTTATTATAATCATCATCTTTTCATTTATTTGGAAGCCAACCCCACTGTTATGAGAAGGAGCTTTATATTGAAAAAAAAAAAAGGAAATGGTATAATTGGATTTGTTTACTTCTTCTTCTTCTTCTTCTTCTCTCTCCTTCTTCTTCTTCTTCTTCTTCTTCTTCTGAATAGTTGTGGTAAAAAAGTGAATCATAACTATAAATGGGAAGCAACGTTAATAATTATATAAAATAGTTTCTCTGTGGAATGTAATGCTCTTGAGTTTTTATCGGCAAGGATACACCAAGAGTTGCATTCATAACCGTGGATATGGGACATAATAATATTCTTGTGTTTAAGCTGTTTAAATAAAATTATTCAAATATCTCCTACATACTAAAAGTCATGTTTCACACGATTTGAAAGGATATGAAACGCTTTGATGGGAAGCAAATAAGTGAATTATGAGAAATTTAGTAAGTTATGTAAAACAAAGTCTTTAGTCAAAACACTGATTCTTCTGGTAAGTCGTGCTAGTCTTTTAATTGTGGTTTGTTTTTGTCTTTCTGTTGCCTTTCCCCACTAACTTCTCCAGTCTACATTTAATAATTTTGCCTTACCTTTTCTTACGAGGTTATGGCTTACTTCTCAGGTTTTAGACAGTAAAATTCGGCCGTTATTGAAAGTTGATAGCGGCACAGAATGCTGTGGTGACAAGGATGAGACAAAGTCTTAAGTCTTTTCTTGTGAATAAAAACTGATCCTAAGTAGGGAGTTATTTGATCTTTCGTTTCGTCAATTAATGTGCTATCGCATTTCTTATGCTTGTTAACTGGCATTCAGTCTATGCTAAAAATAAGGCACTTCTGATGATGTTCTTGCTTTAGCGACGTCAAGATAACCAGTATTTTTTCCATCAAATGCTGAATTAGTTGCTTAGTTTTTCAAAATGATTTTCAGTGCATTACGCATCAATTGCATTAGAGATGGCTGACTGAACGATCCCGTTAAGAAGATCACAAGATGAGCGTCAGTGCAGGCTCTAGAATGTGTCACTCTCAAAATGAAGGTAACGCTGATCACTTTCATGAGGAGTTGGTAACAGGAAGTGACCAGGGCCTGCCATCCTTGCCTTGCATCACTTGCCTCGGGGGGTGTCATCTATCCCTACTGACCTTAAGGAGGGCTCCGGTTATTCCACCGCTAGGTTAACTGGTCGTCCTTTTACGACGGTGGACTTTTTTGGAATTTCGAGGCTTCCTGGCTATACCTTTGGTTATAGTTAATTGATAAACGCTCACCGCTCTCTCTCTCTCTCTCTCTCTCTCTCTCTCTCTCTCTCTCTCTCTCTCTCTTATATCCAGAATTTCAGGTGGATCAGTAGGAGTGGACGGTGGCGGAGGTTTGCTGTGAAATGAATTCTGTTCAATCTGCTTTGTGCCTAAACTCTCTCATCTATTTGGCGCCTTTTCTCTATGGAACTTCTTTTCAACAACTTCCTTAAATATGCACGAAATATTATTATTACTATGTATACGATTGTCTCGTTCTAAAAGACATTTAAAAATGTAACATTTCAAGACAGAGAGAGAGAGAGAGAGAGAGTCATACGTATAATTCGCCAAGGTTTCTGGGCTTAAAATGTTATCCATCGTTGCCCACCTATGATTTCTCATATTCTCAGGCTCATCGGTAACAGATGTTTAGACAATGAATATTTGCTTATGGAATGTGCATGTATACCTGTGTTAACTTTCTTTTAATCAGGGGTTTTCATTGTCGAAATTGTAGTGACCTGAAAAATATTTCATATTTCGAACAAAAGTTCCCAGACATCATTTAGCACCTCTTTTTGGACCTTTTGAAGCTGTCATGGTCCGTGGTTCGTTATCAAAAGCGTTTGAGTAAAATTAGTTTTGTTTATTAGCTACGTTATAGATTAATTCTCGTTCGTAGTCGTAAGCTCTCAGTGAACATCTTTCGGGGAAACATGTGTTCTGAGATGCAACGGAGTATTTAGAAGTTCCTCTGACTTGATGACTGGAATTTTAATGTTAGGTAATGAGAATTTTTGAAGCGGTTTAGTTTGTTGGACGTATAACCAGTATGTAGTGTGTTTGCAGGGAGGAGGGGTCACTCAATGAATAAAAATTTAATTTTAGTGTTAGATAAATCAATCATTAAGCGCTCTAATATACTGGTTCCGTTTATAAGTTATGCATATATGTTAAGTAAACTATTGTATTATAAAAATGACAATTTATTTTATTCATGAGCAGTTAGTACTGGTTATAGTTCCCAGTGTACTTTATTACAGTGTATACAGTTATTTTAGTTACCTCAAGAACATTATATTTTAGGTTGAATGTCAGAGAGTGAATCAGTACCATAGGGAAGAATATCAGTGACAAAATCTTCATTGTAATTACTCTTTCACTCTGAGAAATATCAAGTTCAAAGATATTTGTGCAGACTTCAACTCCCTATTCCCCCTTCGTTATTCAGTCGCAAATTACCCAAAGAGCGGTACATAACTGACTGCGTTCACTTCTGTCAGGTATTTGACAACAACCAAATCGGTGTCATACCCAATACGGAACCCCTCCTCCTCCACAACAAACACACATACACACCCGCGAGCGCGAGCGCGCCTCCTACCAAAATAAGGTTTCAAGGAAGCAAAGCCACCAGGGTGTACAGTGGGAGGAGGAATATAAAATATGGTTTAGTATTCTAAGTGAACTGTCCTCTTTCGCCCGCAGAGATACCATCTGTATGGACAAGAATTCCTTAACGATCGGCGGTCATTGTCTACCTGTCACCCACAGATTCGATGCTACATAAGGTCTTAATCGCCTTTCTTTGTAATATACACAACAGTCATCATAAGCAACTATAAAGAATCATATAATCACGAACGTTGTTTCTTTAATAAACAATGGTATTAACCATATATGAAATAATTAACTACAAATACCAGCCACTTGCCGTGAATTTATTCAATATGAAAGCAGCATCTTTGATTGTCATTCGTACCAAAATATTCCTCACTGTCGTAATAAGATTTTGACTAATATAATTTCGAAAACTTTGTTGAGTACTGAATACATGACTTACCAAGGCATTTGCGGATACATACGTAGGATCAATAGAAGTTCAACTGTTCTCAGTTGTTATTTACATTACCATTGCTATAGATGATGGTCTTAGCCATACAGAAAAAGCCAAAATTGACCGTCAACTTAAAAAGCACCACATATCTGAGTGAAGGAAACAGAAGTGTCAATAAAAGAGAAGTTTATTGAAATAAAGATAAAAGAAAAATAAAAGTTTGTACACAAATTGATATATATAAAAATCAATAGAACATAAAATCAAGCAGAACAAAAACGGAAGCATAACCGTCTGTCTTGAACTTACTGACGCACGCATCCTTAACGTCGTCAAGAATGCGGTTTCGTAGTCTGACAAGTCGAGATAAAGGAAACGTGACGTCATGCCGCCTCATCATTTCATGGACGCAGACACCACACAACAATAGCACGCACAATGCTATATAGGAATCTCCATAAAGTTGAAAAAGGGAAAATGCAGTCAACGCCGTTGGTTTTACTCCGCACAAATAATATTCACAGTTTTTGTGTTCTTAATGAGTTCCCCTAAGTTTAATTTAGGTTAAGAAATAAAGATAATAAAAAAAGAAGATATAATCTAATATAGTTTCATAATTGTTTTACTAGCTTACGTCATTTATTTTAAGAAAGTTCTTTAAGCTTGACATAAGGTAAGAGCATCAAATTTTGGTAACATGCGAGTAGAATTCCAAATATTCTCCATTAGACAAAGAATTTACAGGAAAAATCTTAACAATACTTTCCAACTTGGGTACTCAATGCGAGTCTCCAATGGTGTATGGTGTCCATGGGTCTGTCGCTACAGTTTTCTAGCCAAAAGATGGTTCAGAGATCTTGCTGAGAGAGAGAGAGAGAGAGAGAGAGAGAGAGAGAGAGAGAGAGGAATGGAGGGTTGAATGATGATAAGATGCAAAAATCGGCAAAGTGTGTACGATCTTTGAAGTAATGCTACGGTTGGAATAGATGAACAATAATGTAAAACTTTTAGGGAAAATATAATTAGCAAATAAATATTGGTTAAAACCCTGATAAGAAAGGCTAATAATAACGACTCCTGAACAGTTATAACTAGTTAGCAATACTGGAAGAAGCTCCAATAACCAAAGCCCTTAACATGATCAGTTATTAGATATATTAATAATAATCACACATTCATAATAAGGTATCACGAGCAACAATAATATGTAATAGGCATAACTGGTCAGATTAAAAAGAAAGATATGTATGTGCTTTCGAATAACCACAATCACATTCTAATTTATCGATTTCCGTAAACCTTTTTAAGTGTGCATAGTACTAAAACCTTGAATTAAAAACAGGGAATCAATTACAAAGCCCAACTACATTCGTTGGATTCGAACTCATGCACAGTAGATAAGGGTTAGGCCAACCTGAACCAGTCTGTCATGAAAAAGGCTATAAATCCGTTTCAGCTTACACATTGTGTACATGTTGAATTCTGGTTAAATACTTTAGAAAAGGGTTTAAGATGGCCTCAGTCAAACCAGCAGCGTTGGGGATTAATCCCAAAACAGAAGATGACCTCTCTGTTTATTTCCCACTCATATTCAAGGCTTGTTGCGATAGGCGATTCAAAAATTTGCGGCTATATCGAAAAGGTTTCGGGTCAAAGCAACTATCGAAAATAAATTCACAGCTGATGGAAGTAACCAGCCTGAAAAAGCAATACCCGGTAGAATATTATGACATAGTGGTGAGGAAGTTTCTTTTCCAGCTCTAGAAGCACTTCAATTTGACTCATACATGCATTTATGAGCTATAATATAGCTTTACATTCTTCTTAGTTTAGCTTCACCCCAAGTTACATTTCACAGATGCGCGTTCCACCACTGAAGCGATGTTCCTCAGTTCATTCAGTACTTAAATATAACGCTTGTAAGTGATAAGAGTATTGAAACTCATTATAAGGATATCGAGAAGGAAGGAGGCCAGTGGGACCATTAAAACAATGCATTATTACCTGGTAAGGATAAAAAAAAACATATTTTTACCTAATAAAACTAAAATCAATGTTAATTATGTAGTAGACCAATAAGAACCGTAAAATGTATTTTTGAAACAATAAATTGGGGAAAGGAAATAAGTGAAATGAGAAAAAGGTAAATCAGTTATATAATAAGGAATACATA
>NC_087209.1:53738362-53778362 GCF_015104395.2 Macrobrachium nipponense
CTTTAAAAATATGGCTGGATTGCAAGGAATAACATGTCTGTAAAAAACTTTCATCAGGCTAAATGCGCTGACCAGGATCCCTCACTATTTCAAATTTTAGCAAAGAATGAAGTACAAACAGTTAATATTGAATGCAGTAGTGATAACTTGTTCTTATTAGTAATCGCTCAGTTCCTAATAGTTCGTCATTCATTGCTTTATACGTAACCAGCAACATAATGCTAAAAACACACAATATGTTGCCGATGGTAATAAAGAGAAGGATCCTAATTATTACAAAAAGAAATAGAAACAGTAGCCCGTTCAGAATCTAACAAGCAAACCCGGTGACTGTGTCACCTAGTCAAGCGGTCAAGGTTAGTTAAATCTGCCGAGTTTTCAAAGCGAAGCAAATTCCACACAATAAGCGACTCTAGCAGAGTGGGGAAAAGCGATGTTGGTTCATACATTACATGCCAATATCTCTTTTTGAATTAAAAAGGGATTTTTCCCTATGAAACACACGACCGTATAAAGTAATCAGAGCAGGTTTTCGTTTTAATTTTAATACATTAAGTTATAATAAATACTGGTGGATTAAGCCCAACTGTACGCGCCGTAAAAATTAGAATATCTTGTTTTATTTCTTTAGTAAACGTAAGATCCTGTATTTACGGACTCACTGTCTGTTGTTCGAACTTCCCTAATGAGAAGTCCGGATAAGCGAGCGCTTACAGATACCTCTATAGTTATAAAAAACGTTGATCTGTATGTAGTGTAATTGTAAGATCCATCTAGGGGTATACAAAATATTATCTTACATCCTGCAAAATAAGGCGTGTTTATCAAAGGAAAATCCTATAAACCTTCAAACATATTAAAATCCGTTTGAACAAAAATGAGACAGTTAATCAAATAACAACTTATATAAAGGAACTATACATTTGTCTCATAAATCGTAACATTGTTCAAATGACCCAACAGAATTCTCCCACAACCGCAGTCGTACTTTGCACGCAATATTATTAGGCTAGTGCCTTGTATGATAAGGCGCCCTATGAGGTAATGTTAGACTAGCGATAAACTTACGCTAAGTCGGTTGGTATTGCACTTCCATCTTCAATGGAGTGTCTGGGGTTTTGTAGATCACTTACGAAGTCGGTATTATCTTTACGACGATGTGTTAAACTCATGGTTCGGTGAGGTTCTTGTAGAAACACTAAGTATAAAAATAGATATCAATACGAATCTCAAAGAAAATTCTATATTACTGGTAGTAAGTTACTAGACAAAGAAGTGGAAAACGGAGCTAATTGTAAGATTGCCAGGCAACATAAGAGTCAAAGAGAAGATTAATCATGATTCTATGTGCCCTAACAAAAGTTTTATATTCAATTTTCTCGTGCGCATCCTCTGAGGTTAACTTTTAAAACATTATTAATAGGTAGGAGATGCAACGAAAAAAAACCCACTATGTACTAATTTCTATATAAACTTGGGTTTTCCAAGAAAATGTGACATTTTTCCCATGAAGTGATTTACTTGAATTGTAATAGGCTAATATTGCAAGTAAATATTTCTTATCCACAACTTGATAATTCTAAATGTCCGTTTACCCATGTCATAAGCTGAATTATTGACTCTAATTGTCTATGAGGTTCAGAAAAAAATTAATTCATTTTGTTGTTATAGAAATTCTATTTGCTTATATTGTTCATTAATTTTAAAATGATTACAAGTCCTTAACTAATTGCATTACACACACGGATAAGAATATGTTATGTGGCCTGTCATGTGCCCTATGAACCACATGTGAAGTTCATGAACAAGCATTCCTTTCTCCAGTCAATCTGCTTTTGCAAGCAGAGACGACACACAGATGAAGCTGTGTAAGCAGATTATTGAGGTTAAAAGGAACAAATGCTGATACGGCAATGATGACGTCGTCACTTGGCAGGAGATTGCTCTCAGCCAGCTAAGAGTTACGTTACTTGCTGTAAGAGATACGACTTTAGGATAAATTTTTTGTTTTTTAATACTCGACCCACATGAGAAGAATGCCTGAAAAAAAAAACAACAGTACCAAAATTGAACAATATATTAGTTTCATGTTGGCATTATGTTAAATAAATATTCCTTATTCAAACTATATGAAAAAGGTTTTCATACCAAATTTCTATATATATTATTAGCCCTGTATAAGATTCATATAGGATTATTCCATAGATAACATTTTCACTTCTAGACTTCCTGACTTTAAAATCTCTTTTATTTTATTTTATTTATTTTATTTATTATTAGTTTATTTATTTATTTATTTATTTAATTTTTTTTTCATTGACTACGAATATAAATCACCGGGACAGACAATATGTCAGTAGATTTTGGATATGTGTTTGAACTTTTAGCTTATTTGTCATTACTAAAGCGTTAAGTTAGAGTTCAAATCTTTACGCATATATATTTGGATATTTAATTATCTATGGTTACGTTTTGCTTATTGATTTTATCGTGATTCCTTTTTTATTATAATTTGTAACCCTTCCGACTTCTTACGGAGTGTATTATATTGACTCCACTTGTATCCATATTTATCTTATTTTTTTATATTTATTTATTTATATATTTTTTTTATATATATTTGATAAATTAATGGTTGGCTTGAATATGTGGAAAAGTGTTCTAGCGGCGTACCGTATAAGGCTACTTGCGGCATCAATTCTATAGATACAAGATATAAATGATAAAGGTATTTAAAACCGCGAGAACCGCTATAATCCAGTCGGATCCAATATCACGAGTTGTAACTCGTAAGACATTGACACTTCCTATTTAATTATCCGTTATTCTACCAAACCGATTGACTCTGGGTGATCAAATATATTATTGGTTTTCTTAATGGAATGGAATTCACACAACGTGTTATGGAGATTATTATTGATTTACACCACCCGAGTCACAGATTATTATGTGTTGAATTCCATATTTACTGATTTAGCACTCATAAATATTCCTAACGCACTCAATTGCGGTGTTTGTTTTTAGTGCTATTAATTCTATATAACGTGTCAAGGAACTATTAACACTAAGAAGTGTTTATTCCCTCTGTCAGACTCGTAATTCTGTTAATAATTCTACGTATATTCTTTCAAGGATTGATTTGGCACAGGATAGGTCCCTAAACTGACAGGGGTCTTAGTGTATCCCTTGTTTTCATGACACATGTTACAATTAGTTATGTGCTTTTTATATCTGTAAGCATTGTAGGCCAGTAAAATAGTGATTTGGCTTTCTGTGACATACTATGGAACCCTGGATGACGGAATGCAACCAGTTTATGACGATTGGTATGAAAGAGATTATTATTACTACCTGGTCGTTAGTCATCTGCTGTGTTTTCTTCGGGTTTTCCTCGTCACAGACCTACATATAATACTACATTTGAATTACATTAATTCTGATACACATACCTTAAGTATATTTTTGCTTTAGGGTTTCTGCTCGAAGTGTGTATTGTTTTTGCTTAGCCGCTGACCCTGTTTCCGTTTCGAAGTGTTTATTGTTTGGGTTATGTCTGTTGACGCTTGCTTTGTTCAGTTCGTAACAGTTCTGCGCTCCGACCCAGATATTCAATGCTCGCGATCTCTTGGGTTAAGGAATTTTCTTGTTTAGATACGGTTTTAACAATAGGTACGGATGTTTCTATATCTTTTAGTCCAATTAATGGTTCTTTGCTGTATGGTGCGGGATTGCGGGATAATGCGTCAGCTATGATATTTGCTTTCCCAGGTAGATATCTTATCTTGGCTCCAAAGACCTGAATGATCATTTGTCACCGAGTTCCTTTTGGACTGTGATTAAAGCCTTTGAAAAAACTCGGTAAAGGACTCATGTTCAGTAAGGACTTTATCAGGATAGCCATAGATTATGAACTTAAAATATACTAGTGAGTTAAAGATACCTAGCCCTTCCTTGCCTATTACTGTATATTTACTTTCAGAGGCTTTAGTTTACGTGAATAAAAAGCTATAGGGAAGAACTGTTTATCATATTACTGAAGTAGTATCCCTCTTACCCCTTGGTCTGAGGCGTCTGTTGCAATAAAAAAAAATTCCTTATTTAAATCAGGGATTTTTAAGTTAGGTAAGCTGCATTTTTCCGCTTTTAAGATATCGAACGCCTGTTGATGCTTTTTAGACCATAATAAATCTACGCTCTTCTTCGTAAGATCTGTTAAAGGAGCTGTCATGATTGAAGAGTTACATATTTGCATACGATTGTAATACCCACTAAAGCGCAAAAGTGCTGTATCCCCCTTTTACGTTAATAAGTACCGGAAAGTTATGAATAGCCGACACCTTACCATGGACTACTTTTAAGACCTTGACCAGACACATAAACCTAGATAAACATGTTCGGTTTTGAAAAAACTCACATTTAGATATTTTACTCTGAGATTATTTGTCTTTGCTCTGTAGCACTAGCATACTTTATGTGAATGATTCTAAGGTATTAGAAAAGATTACAAGATCATCCATATAGGCATGTAGGTTATCCCCTAAAAGTCTCCAAACACTATATTGTAATTGGGACGCAACGTAAGCCGGAGGCATACGTAAAAAATTGATAATGTCCCCTGAGTGTGCTGAAAACGGTGTATGAGGTACAATCACTTAGGTAATGGTATCTGGTAAAAGCATTTAAGTAAGTCCAAGTTGGTGAAAAAAAAATTTATTCTAACCTAACAGAGATAAGATGTCGTCGGTACATCGCACTGGAAACTATCGGAAGTCGTTTCCTTGTTTAAGCGACAGTAATCTGCGCAGATACGCAAGTCCGATCTTTTATGGCATGACGTTTGAGGGAAAAATTATATGGGCGATTTGATTTCCTAATGACTCCTATTACTAACATTTTTCAACTTCGTCATTTATCTCTATTTTAAAATTTCATTGAGAATCTATACGAAGGTACGTAAATAGCTTTATGTTTGTCCTTAGACCGTGTTTTGTTTTCAATGACATCCGTTTTTCTCCCAGAGATCACTCGCTAGTGGAGAAACTTCCTGGTATTCAGGTAGAAGATAAAAAAAAATTCTGCTGAATCACCTCTGCTTGAATGACTTTACGGATATTACTTTAGATAGATATCAGAGAGATTCATCCACGACTGGTTGTGGGGCGTAGTTATTAACAATAGCAACAATAAAAAATGCGATATTTATAACTTCGTATCCACGATAGTATACTTTTAGGGCTTTGTTCGCGGAAATCGTTATATTTCAGAGTGTCGGGAAGGATTAAAATTTCATTTCCCAGCAAAGTCTTTTTACACGCACTAAGACATTCGAGGGTGCATGCTTCTCGAGATTTTGCGTGCAAAGTACGACTGCGGTTGTGGGAGAATTCTGTTGGGTCATTTGAACAATGTTACGATTTATGAGACAAATGTATAGTTCCTTTATATAAGTTATTATTTGATTAACTGTCTCATTTTTGTTCAAACGATTTTAATATGTTTGAAGGTTTATAGGATTTTCCTTTGATAAACACGCCTTATTTTGCAGGATGTAAGATAATATTTTGTATACCCCTATATGGATCTTACAATTACACTACATACAGATCACGTTTTTTTATAAACTATAGAGGTATCTGTAAGCGCTCGCTTATCCGGACTTCTCATTAGGGAAGTTCGAACAACAGACAGTGAGTCCGTAAATACAGGATCTTACGTTTACTAAAGAAATAAAACAAGATATTCTAATTTTTACGGCGCGGACAGTTGGCTTAATCCACCAGTATTTATTATAACTTAATGTATTAAAATTAAAACGAAAACCTGCTCTGATTACTTTATACGGTCGTGTGTTTCATAGGGAAAAATCCTTTTTAATTCAAAAAGAGATATTGGCATGTAAGATGTATGAACCACATCGCTTTTCCCCACTCTGCTAGAGTCGCTTATTGTGTGGAATTTGCTTCGCTTTGAAAACTCGGCAGATTTAACTAACCTTGACCGCTTGACTAGGTGACACAGTCACCGGGTTTGCTTGTTAGATTCTGAACGGGCTACTGTTTCTATTTATTTTTTATAATTATGGATATTTTTACAAGTCATCATAGACCTGGATAGGTTCACTCATTGTTAATGCCATGGATAAAAAGTTTGTACAGCGGACTCTTCTGAATTCCAAAATATCAGCGAATTCATGTGGGTTAAGTCTGGTCTAAATGGCTCTCTTCCCTCCCCTGTATTTGGATGTTGTCTGAATTTACTTTGCCCTTGTGACAAGTATAATTTCACTTGCAGGCTGATTAATGGAACCTGGTTACAGTATCCTGCAGTACGAGAGTTTCACATAGCAACTTCAAAAAATCGTTCGTCGCAGCGGACGACTACAGTCAAGTAACAACCGCCTACAATGTGAAAGGAATTTCATGGACTTCTTCGACCGACACCGTATCTCGTCGTTAATCTCGTTTTCATGCGGAACGCTCCAGCGGCTGTCGGAATTCGACTACAAAAGGGACATACTTCCGACAATTACGACCCGAAGGATATTCAACTCTACTTTGCTGGCGAAGGACTCGTGCTCGGGGATGTTTTTTTTTATTCATCGCGAACGTAATCGTGTAGCTTAGGATGCAGAGAATAAGTATGAGCGCAAAATGGAACGTTGGACCCGCCCAGGCAAATTTTCCCCTTGTTTTAACCATTGAAAAAGGCCGTTTCATTTGGCTAAAGGTGGTTGTCTGGAACTGTGTAATGGACGAAAAGTTGTTCGAAAGCTAGTTAAATGTGAAGTAGTATAACCTCGGTCATGTATCCTATATATAATTGATCATAAATAACAGAATCGAAATATATTTTTTGCGTGTACGCAATAGGAATCTCTTATATAGATGATCATAAATAACAGAATCTAAATATATCTTTGCGTGTACGCAATAGGAATCTATTTAAAGTGCACATATATTAATCATAATTATATGAATCCATATACATATGTATAAACAAATCAGGTAGCCTCTTAATCAATATGTTACCCTTTTATCTTACCCAATATCTGCAGGTATTTATGAGTTAGTATATTGATTAATGAATCAGTACATAACAGTTAGCATAAAAATCAACGAATCAATCAGCATAATCATTAATAATTTTATCAATTCATATATGAAATTTTTTATACAGTTAAAAAGATGATTTTATCATGTTAATCTTCATTCTATGCAATTATCAGAGTACATTAGTATTTTCTGTAGCATAAGTATCTTAAAGAGATGAAGTGAAAAACTGTATCATTATATATCCTGTGATCACTATTATTTACCAATATCATTGTTTTATATTTTATTACTTGAATCAATTCATGTACACAATGAATTTTTATTTACTTATATATATATATTCACATAGTGTCTGTATCACACTCCTATAAGTCAAATGCAAGTCAAGTTTGCGTAATATTCATTGTGGTTGGTTTTGGTAGCTGACCGAGCTAATGTAAGTGTTTACATAATAAAAATATGGAATGTTAGTCCATATATATAAAGTCTAAAAACTAAAGAGGTCAACCAGATTGCTTGCAGGAATGTGATCAGACTAGAGACGCTAAAGATACCGTATACAATAAGTATGTAGGCTAAGATAACATGCCGTCACCTGTAGTCACTCAATTGTTTATAAACATTAGTCCAAGCTCCCTGCTTGAGACAACTACCCCGACCTATTATTCAAACGGCCTACGTGATCTGTAGCGTGTATCATTCGATTGTGTGTTCGTATGAAACTATGTCATTTGTAAGTATGTTCATATGTTCGAACTACTGTCTGTTCCTTCATAACTTGTAACAGAGATGGTAGACAGGCAGAACAGAGTTAGCTATCGTCATTAGAAGACCTGTACCTCTTTACCTAAGCTTTATCATGTAGAGGAATAGGATTAGCCATTATCATTGGCAGAACAGAGTTAGCTATCGTTATTAGAAGACCTGTACCTCTTTACCTAAGCTTTATCATGTAGAGGAATAGGATTAGCCATTATCATTGGCAGAAGCGATCAAGCTATCGTTATTAGAAGACTTGTACAATCATATCTGATCTTCAGCATGTAAAACTTCAGAAGAAATTATATCTATTTTTATACTTAGTGTTTTCTACAAGAACCTCACCGAACCATGAGTTTAACACATCGTCGTAAAGATAATACCGACTTCGTAAGTGATCTACAAAACCCCAGACACTCCATTGAAGATGGAAGTGCAATACCAACCGACTTAGCGTAAGTTTATCGCTAGTCTAACATTACCTCATAGGGCGCCTTATCATACAAGGCACTAGCCCTAATATATATACATATATATATACTAATATACATATATATATACATATATATATATATATATATATAGATATATATATATATATATATATATATATATATATATAAATATATAAAACATCCCTTGCATTTTAGTGAAATTATGCTTAATTTCAGTGGACGTATGGTGTTTTCCTTTGAACCAATTATGATACTTTAGTAAGCTTTTCACAGTAGTCACCTGACTGTTTCTGTTCTCTGCCTCCTACTTTTGTTGGCCCTGTCTAGTCTCTGATTAAGTTATCCTGTTGCAAAGGCATCCTAATTGGGCCAAATCATATATATATTATATATATCAGATCACATAGCTGTAAGCTTCATAATAGCTATCAAGGGGCATAAGGAAAAGGCAGCCCGTTTATTAAAACAACAGTTTATTTTGCCGACGGCGTTTCATAATATCTCGTTGTATCTCCAATTCGGCAATTTACAAAGTCAATAGAAATCTTATTGAAAAAGCATTAAAAAAAGTAAAATAACAATTCCAAAATTGCTACCAAGAACGAAATGCAGACAAAGATATAAACAAATGACTGGTTATGTCATGAATAGCAGTGTGGAGGCTGTCTGGGTGTTTATTCATGATGGGCTATAAAAGTAGTTTAGTTCCCCATCATACTTTGCGTTGGAAGATATAATTTTAAAATCTGCATAAATGCTGTTGGTTTTGCAATGCAACGCGCGATTAGTTATGTCGGAGGCTTCGGGTCTGGACAGTTTGCAGCCAGTCCATGATATCCTCATGGAACGTTTCACGAAAAAATTAATTTCCTATTACAAAAAAAAAATAAATAAATAAATTGGTTTTCCGGTAAAATATTTTCGTAGATCGCTCAAGAAATTTCTCCCGTGTAAATTACATAGTTTTGCATTGGTATTTAACACCACAAAATGGGGTTTTAATGTAAAATTTTCTGTTATTTGCAATAAGAAGTTTCAATTATTTGATTAACCTAATAAACGGAGAATTACCAGCAGGTAATTTCAAACTCATTCCAAGAAACCATCTAACCTTAGGCTATTTTTTCAAATATAGGGACATAATATTATCCGCGTTTTTGTCATCCAAAATCCTATATAAATACTCGTCTCAGGTGTGAACGGGAAACCTGTGTTGGATGTACAGGTCCGAGTCCGCTGTCAGCAGGGATTCAGTTTCAGAACTGGCTGCAGACTGTCCAGACCCGAAGCCTCTAACATACGTAATCACGCGTTGCACTGCAAAACCAACATCAGTGATGCAGATTTTGAAATCATATCTTCCACGCAAGACAAGGGGGAACTAACTACTTTAAAGCCCATCATAATAAAAACTACCATTCCCTCGTAAAACACCCAGACAGCCTCCACACCGATGTTCATAGCCTAATCAGTTGTTTGTATTTTGGTGAGCACTTCAACTTTTACTTACCCTTTCTCATCTCTAGATGTTTTAGTTTCTTTTTTTAACTTAGTTTGAGTAGGTAATGTCTGTCTTATTAGTAATTTTTGAATTGTTATTTTGCTTTTTATGCTTTTTTTATAAGATATTAATTGATTTTGTAAATTGCAGCCTTGAAGATGCAATGAGATATTGTGAAACGTCGTCGGAAAAATTAGCTGTTTTAACATGGTGCTGCCTTTTTCCGCATGCTGCGGAAAACCAATTTATTTATTTATTTATTTGTAATTGGAAATAAATTTCTTCGTGAAACGTTCCATGAGGATATCATGGACTGGATGCAGACTGTCCAGACCCGAAGCCTCCGACATAAGTAATCACGCGTTGCACTGCAAAACCAACATCATTTATGCAGATTTTAAAATTATATCTTCCACGCAAGATGAGGGGGAACTATCTACCTCAGAGCCCATCATAATAAAACACCCAGACAGCCTCCACACTGCTATTCATGACATAACCAGTCATTTGTTTATATCTTTGTCTGCATTGCAACTTTTATTTACCCTTTCTTTTTTAGATGTGTTAGTGTCGTTCTTGGTAGCGATTTTGGAATTGTCCTTTTACTTTTTTATGCTTTTTCAATAAGATTTCTATTGACTTTTTAAATTGCCGAATTGGGGATGCAATGAGATATTATGAAGCGCCGTCGGCAAAATAAACTGTTGTTTTAATAAACGGGCTGCCTTTTCCTTATGCCCCTTGATAGCTACTATGAAGCTTACAGCTGTGTGATCTGATATATATAATATATATATGATTTGGTCCACTTAGGATGCCTTTGCAACAGGATAACTTAATCAGAGACTAGACAGGACCAACAAAAGAAGGAGGCATCGAACAGAAATAGCCAGGTGACTACTGTGAAAAGCTTACTAAAGTATCATGATTGGTTCAAAGGAAAACACCATACGTTCAAAGAAATTAAGTATAATTTCACTAAAATGCAAGGGATGTTATAGGAGTTTTCTATTGAACCCCGTGGTACTGTAAGTTATGTTAAACAGTTAAAAACACTAACTAGTGCCACACCAGGTACGATATAGGTGCAGCTAAATTAGCTAGACTTAATTCTAAAGTAAGAGTAAAATAGAATTTCCTTCGACGGGTCTAACACAGAACAGAAAGAGTGAAATCCCCCATTCAAAATATTGCCTAAAATCACACAGAATGTGCAATTTGCAATTGTTCTGTTGAACAGTCTTGACACACAGGTAGACAACAGCACCGCCGGTACATCTGCAAGATATTCAGAATTGTAGGGACTCAGGATAAGAATATTGCAAAGAACTGATTTTGCTTTGAGGCGCAAGAGCAAAGCAAAACTTTCCAATTTTGCACTGTGTCAAGATAAATACTTACTTAAAACTATTCGCCACGAATACAATTAAATCGCATATAAAAAATATTACTATAACACTTCACAGAATAATTAGGTCACAGTTGACTGGAAGGGGAATTTGGGGGAACAATTGGTTAGGAATGGGAACTGGAATTATAGATACTGGATCAAATCGAAATTACAGCTCTTTCGGCACATTACTTGATTTGTCAGTGGACTTGACGTACGTTGTAGGAATTTTGTATATTCTTGCTGCCAATGAAGGCAGTAAGTAGGGTGAGATTGGAAATGCTGGTCACACTAGGCCGCGGTAAGTTAGGGATACATCTGAGTATGAGTCCATTATGGAAGGACTCGTAGGCTTCTAGATTTAGCCAAGGCACTGGGCTAGATGAGTCTCTCTCTTAACTCGATATGAACAGCTAGGTCCAGTGATAGCTATGGTCGTAGGACTAACATGACTAGAGCTTCCTGCGGTACTATAGGTCCCTACTTAACTGGATCCTACTACTTAATTAACTTGTAAGGGCTATTTCGTCAGCAGATATCATCTTGGATGTCTTCTGATCGGCGACCTCCACTGTTCTTTATCAAAAGATTAACTTCCAAATCACAAGGTATTGCTGAAAGAGGACAATATTTTGACAGAACAAGTGTCTCATTTACATACAACAATGGGAGGGCCATCACAGAGGAGAGAGAGGTTGAGAGTAGGTGAAGTGACTAGGTGCGAAAGGTTTAGGGTCAGATCAAAACTTAATAACCTAAGACAGGGTCAAGAGGGGTCGGCCACTGGAGCAGAGGTGTTAACGAAGGTATTTCACCCAAAAGGAATTAGACACAATAGGAGGAGGAGAAGTGTAAAAGCTGAATCTGTCCCCTTTCCCATGATATTGTGACCAACTGCATTTGGCCGGCTAGCTGGATGGCGTGAAGCGCTAATGACTGCTGGAGGATGTTCAAAGTGATTATACAGAATTGGATAGAGAATTTGTTAATAGACTTAGGGGACGGTCATTGCCATGGGATCGTCTGAAGGACTCGTTATAGTCCGGGGCCCAAACACTTGATTTTTGAAGAACCTGGTTTTGCCGGATAAAGTTTTTTTCTCTACTGTTTCTTGCAACCTGGGAGTAGCTCTTTAAGATTTAGCCGGGTGCCCAGCATATCCCTTGAGCATTTCGAGATATTAAGCCCTTTCCATCTGATTATTGTTGGAAGCGCCCATAATCGAAAAAAATAATTTTCTGTATTTGTCATTGAATTATATCTGCCTGGGGTTTAGGTATTTTCCTATTGCTTTCTGTATACTAATATTTTACAAAATAATTACTACGTATATTTTAAGCCATAAAATTGATAAAAGAAAACCAACAACTCTACAGAGTTGCTGTGCAGATTTCATGGGACCAGCCGGAAACTTTTAAAGATATGTACCTTCGTCTTGGTGGGATGCATGCTCTGATGAGCTTTGTGGGGGCCATTGGGTCAATGATTGAAAGTGGCCTTTCTGGTGTTCTTTCAGAAGTATTTGGAGGGGTTCCTGAGATGCTAAGCGGCAAAAAGTTCCCTCAAAACGTTCATGCCCTTTGAATGATGGCGGAGGTGAACCGCAGCCTGTTCATTGGTCATCATTTCATGACATGATGAAAGCGTTAGATCAGATTGCTACTGAGAGCAGGACAGTGAAACTGTGGGTTGAGATCTTGGTCAAGCCTGTATTGCTGATGATGATGTATAGTGCCGAACGCAAGGGTGACTGGCTTCTTCATCTGGTGGCATTCCGAAAGATGCTTCCATATTATTTCAAAGCGGGTCACATCAATTATGCTTGGTATGGTCTATACTATGTCCATTCCATGGATAAACTCCCATCTAATGTTGAGCGCCTCTTCCTGAAAGGACAACACATCACGTGCCACGTACGTGGTATTTGGAATGGACTCTGGAGTGACCAATTATTAGAATCGACCTTCATGAGGTACGGACATAGTTCAGGAGGGATCATAGGCATAACACTTAAGCAGAATGCACTGAAAATATGGGCACTTAGTCGTCACATCTGCTGCAGGATGGAATCCCAGATGCTAGAAATGGAAGAGGAGATGGAGGCCGGCAGGATTCAGTTGCACCACAACGAGGAGGGCAAGTCAAGGATTCAAGCTGATAGAAAGGACAGGGATGGACTTCGAAGTAAACTTGACTTGAGCATGGATCCCCTTGACCCCAAGCAGCATCCAGATGGAAGCATTGTCAACATCGTGAGTGGGAAGATAGCCCCAGCATCGGTCAACGTCGAAAACTCAGTACTGATCAGAGAGGGAATGTTGGAAGGTTTTGAGAAGACTTAGCCAGGAGGGTTTTACAGCACAATCTCCAAGAAAGTGGAGACTGGCAGCAACATGCACGTCTGTCAAGATTGGTGACTCAGAAGTGTATGATCTGAATGCCATCTATTCAAGAGTCATTGCATTGTTGTCTTCTCTTATGAGCTTGCTCCTGTCCCAACGGCAATGTTCACGAAAAATGGAATGAGGATTGGTAGATCAAAGTCGACACTCAAGAGGTCGCTCCAGGTAGAAGTCTCTCGAAGGAATACTGGTAATGCAGATGTCACTGTCATAGATAGATTGGCCCTTCTTTGGACTATACATTGGCCTACGGATGGTTGCGTAGCTGATTTCGTTGTGAATGTAAAGAAAATGATAGCTTCATATCTAATCAATAGTGACGTCTACCTCATCTTCGACAGGTATCATGACTATAGCATTAAGTCCACAACATGAGATGGAAGAGAGACAGGAGTTACACGGAAACATCACCTTCGAACAACAAAGTTGCCTGCCCAGAAGGTTGTCCTGTCTTCAGTTGTAAACAAGAAACAGCTGATTCAAATCCTATTTGATGAGCTGACTCAAGATAGGCTGTTCCATCTGCAGAGTACCAGAGAACACAGGTTGGTTGTCACAGGCGAGGATAGTTGTCCCCTTCAAGTCAGAAACGAAGAAAGAGAGACTCGGTACGATCTGGAAACCCACCAAGAAGAGGCTGATATAATCATAGTCCAACAAGTCTTGCATTGTGTTGGGTAGGGCAGACAAATTGCTGTTATCTCTGCGGATACTGATGCTTTCGTTCTGCTCCTGTATCACTACCAAATGGCAGGAGTGGAAGTGCCACTTACCATGGAATCACCGAGCAAGGAAAGGGCAATATTGGACACCAAGGCGACACAGGCTCAGCATAGGGACATTGCGAAGAACCTGTTACCAGCACATGCTATATCAGGATGTGATACCACTGCTTGCTACTTCGGCATTGGTAAAGGAACAGTAGTCAAAATCCTGAAAGACGGATGTGACCTACCAGCTATCGGAAATGTTGGTGCATCCCTCCCAGAAGTGATTGCTCAAGCCACTCGTTTCATTTCAGCTTGTTACGGGTTCAAGGAAAGCCGAGATATGTCACACACCAGACTGCTTGTATGGGGGAAAAAAGAGTGAGAAAGGCCACACGTCTTCTCCCGATTTAGCTGCCCTACCACCTACGAAAGAGGCATTCATCGAAAATGTGAAGAGGGCACATTTTCAGACAGTTTTATGGTGATCAATCGATGCCAAACCAGAGCTAAGGCCAGAGGAATACGGATGGAAGAGGGGCACATCAAAGAAGACACTATGCCCCTCTTCTTTACCAGACAACACAAAACCTGCCCCTGACTACAGAGAAATGATCAAATGTGGCTACAAAACTTATTACCTTTGTAGCACCAAGAAATGCAGTTGCAGGGTTAAAGGTTTACCTTGCACAATGTTTTGTGCATGCTTCAGTGTCAGGTGTTCGAGACTTCAGTAGCCTGAACTAGCCACCATGCATAATTTAGATTGACAGGGTTTCTCAATCTGACTTTCTGGCAACAGATTTCAGGACTTATTGTTCTTATTAAATGATACTTTTAAATCAGATGGTTGGCAAGAGGGTTCAAAATAAAAGATCTCTTCCATATACCATGTAGGTAGCTAGCATTCTTCTTTGGCCAGTTAAAAATACTGCATGAAAGTAAAGTTGTCGCATTTCTCTTACTTATAATAACTAGAAAAGGGTTAATTCACTATAGTTTACATCTACACTTGATGTTGCTGATTGTATTGTATGAATAAATATCAGACAATAAACCGAGTGCATTTGATCTGAATTTTTAACATGAGAATAGGGAAAAAAGATGTTTGATGAAAATATGAATTTCTTTCTCATTATTTGGACGTGTCCGATAGAAAGGGCTTAATATCTCGAAATGCTCAAGGGATATGACTGGGCACCCCCCTAAATCTTAAAGAGCTACCCCCAGGGGGGCAAGAAACAGCAGAGAAAAAACTTTATCCGGCAAAACCAGGTTCACCCCTCTGGGCCCTGTGCAGGTGTTCTCAAAGAGGTGCAGTGGTATGCACTACTGCTAAACCAAGAATCCTTTGGGAGTTCGTAAGGGGTGCCTGGATTTCATGCTTTTATATTTGCTCAGCCTTGAAAGGAAATTTTAAGGCTGCGAATGGTGCGTCTAGCGAGATGAAGCTAAACAGATCGTATTTTTACACAAAGCTGATTTATGCATCGTCTATGATTTATTGACAGCAAAACGAATCAAACTAATTTCCCTGGCACTCTTTTGTGCTGCTCCTATCTGAAGTTAGAAAACAGCCCTGGGTAAATCACATGTATTTTCCAATTGAAAGCAACCCACTGTTTCACTTTCTTTTATTTTACACGTTTTTTTTATTGGAGAAAATTTAATTTGTCAGAAAAATGCAAGCATCAAAGGTCGTTGACAAGTTTTTGACCAATTGTGCTTTAGGACATCAAGTTAGCTAATACTGTGCATATGCATATATAAATATATATATATATATATATATATATATATATAATATATATATATATATATATATATATATATATATATATTATTATATATTGCTACTTTCAAAATGCATATATCTCCTCTGGGATTATATAAAATGTTATATAGAATTGTGCAACATTTTTTCAGATTCCTAGATAGCTTAGAGATAGGATGTTTTAAATGTGTGTTCAGATTTTGCATAACATGATGTAAAAGAATAACATATATAATGTAGAATGTAAGAAGCGAGAGATTTTCTTTGTCCGTTCAAAACTACGATTGTTTCCCTATTATGTCAGCACTGTGAGATTAGACGGTCTCCAAGATCCGTTTACGGCTTTCCTAATACTGTCAACACGTTTGATAAGCGAGCTCAAGACTTCATTTGCGTTTTGGGAATCTGTCATCAAGAAAGATAAGGCTTCTGGTTCGGTCGATGAAGACGAATACATGTCTTTTTTAACAGACTGGTCTCATACGAGTATGTCTTTGATGAATGCTACATGCAGGTTACACATTTTGTATATGAGGTTGAGTAAGATTTCAAAGCTTCTGGAAGAATTATTGCCCAAAAACGTTTTGTGTCATCTGCCCTGTCCAGTTTCCATAAGGAAGAGAGATTCATTACATCCTAGATACTCGAGGTGTTAACATCTCTCTCTCTCTCTCTCTCTCTCTCTCTCTCTCTCTCTCTCTCCATCGACATCCTTTAGATTATATTAACGTAACGCAAATTGATCACTCGTAACTTGAGAATTTCATATTTGATATTTCTTAGAGTTTATTTAGTGTTAAATAGTGTTTTTTGTGGAATCTGAACAAACATTGTTTCGTAACAGCGCCTGGGTTTTGGTAAAGTGAAACAAGCCTGCAGCAAATAAAGAAGTTGGTATGCCAAAAAGGTAAAGTGTGTTATATTTTTATTAGTTGCAACTAATAACGGATAGGAACAGTGGTTAACTAATAACTGATAGGAACAGTGGTTAACTAGTAACTAATAACAGATGGTTACGAAGGTTTGGTAAATACTGATGGTTACAATGTTTGAGTGAAAAGATTTACACTTATGCACATTGAAAATTTTTGTGTTTTGTGTTTGTTTCATTTTTTTTACATTTGTTCATTTTCTTATTGAAGTGTGCCTTTTTATTTTATATTTTCATTTAATTTGACTTAGTTATTTTCATTGCTTAATCATTGCACATTTAATTAAATTTAACACTTGTGAATTAATTTGCATTTACTTAGAATTCTTTTCAAGTTTTATTATTGTTTAGCACTTGTGAATTAATTTCTAATTTTCAATTATTGCCTAACACTTTTGAATTTCAATTGAATTAATTTTCTTGAATTTTGTGATAAATTAATTTTGATTTAATTCTACTTAATTTGATTCAAGAATTAATTAAACTTTACTTTGTTTTCAAGTAACAGTAATTTTCCCTGATATTGTGAATTTTACTTATAAATTTTGAGTTTAATAATAAATTTTTGTATTTAAAATTTTTATAAGTATTTCATTTCTAACCAGTATATTTACATTTGATTATATTTAGAGTGGTAATTGATCTGCTTTCCTTCACTTTTACTTGAAGTGGCTTAGAACCAGGGAAGTACTTGACTTCTGAAATCAGGGAAATACTTAGACTTTTAAAGTTGTTGATGGAGTGATGCCCTTCGGTTAATTTAATTACTTACAAGATTACCTTACACTGTTTTTTTTGATGAACTTAGTCATGATTTTCTGCAATACTGGTAAGTTGTTAAGGGATCACTGTTGCCTTTAGAGTATTCAGTCGTTTAATACCTGTGATGAGGGTTCAGGTGTCTGGCTTTTGTAACAATAGATGAATGGTAAGTGTAGTAACCAGATACTTGGCACTTCGTAACAATATATATATATATATATATCATATATATACATAGATATATTTAGTATATAATATCTATAGATACTATAATATATTATTATATATATATATATATATATATATATAGATATATATATTATAATATTATACATTTATTATATTTTAATATATAATATATATATATATTATATATATATATTATATATATATATATATATATTATATATAGGTGTGTATAGGTCCATGTATATACACTGTGTTTGCTAACTTAATGTGCTAAAGCCACGTAGACTTTATGAACATTGATCTACTTATGAAGGAGAAGAAGGAGGACCCTATTGAGGGAAAGAAGGAGGGTGGAAGAGAGGAAATACAGGAGAAATAGACTTGCAGTAGCAGCTTCATCTGTGACAGACGTAAATCTGTATAGTAAAAAAAACTTCCAATGAAGTGTTAAAGCTACGATAAGTCGTTTAATGGCATAGTATTGCGCCAGATCCTTTCAACGGTCTTTAACCAAACAAGCTTATAGGTTTTCGCAAACATGCTGAAAAAAAAGACGAGATCAAGTTAGAATTGGGAATCAAAAGTTTATCTTGCCATTAGGAAACTGTATCACTTCAGAAAGAAATCTGTGTGACTATGAAGATTTCTATGTGGTGACTAGATAGTTACAAAGATTTAATATATAATTATAGAAGTAAGGACCGACAAGGAGATATTTTGAATAGGTAAAAGCAGCTACTTTCTCGAAGAAAGAGCGAGTTTGTGACTATTTCAAGATGTTTAAGATAAGGATAAAGGAAATTGATGTGCTGTGGAAAGCATTTATATAAAGTCTGGGAAATGAAGTGGCCCACCTGAAACAGATTTTTCCTGTCTTCAGAGACTTAAGCATTCAACATATTTGTGTATTTGCATGAAACGATAAGGCAATCAAGTGATAAAAGACTCAGTGACAAGTTTATCTGCCATGGAAAAATACTGATTTAGTAGGAGCAACAACTTCAATAACATCAGGTTGGAAAAGTGGATAGAAAAGTTAAATTTGCAAAGTCCTTATCCATATAATGCTTCTTTTTTTAAGTGCTGTGGAAGCTAAAACAAAGTAAACTTTAAAGCAGAAGACGTTTCGAGGGTGTGGATAAAGACTTTGGCAAAAGAAAAAATGATATATTTCCATCTCTTAACTCTAAAGTTCCATAGAATGGGTTGTTAAAAGATCTGGACCTTCGGAACAGAAACACTACTTCTTCTGAGGAATGTAAATAATAAATAACCAAGGAAGGGAAGTTGTTAAGTTCATTTGAAGAGCCTTTGAAAACGTGTAACGGAGGGTATGGTAGTTGATTATGCAAAGGGTAGGGCAAGTTAAACGAGGTTCGGGCCAGATGAGCATAATAAATAAAACATAAAACATAGTAAAAGTAGTTTTGTAATTAGGAATATAAAGAAGATGAGCGTAGAGACCATGCCAGAATGAAAAGGGTGTTTTGATGATCTTTCCCGACTACTTGTGTTTAGAAAAAATATGAGATCTTCTCCACCACTTGGAAGGGAATAGAATACGGGCTTGTAGAATGTTGGAATTCGTGTAAGGAAGAAAGATATTCGGTAGTAGCAGTTATAAGAAAGAAATTTTTGAGATAAATGACAATAATTCTAAGGTTCAAGTTCCAAGAGTCTCATTTTAAGTGCAAAGTCTATTTACAAAACATTATACTTCACTTTCATGGTAAGAAAGAGTAAAACAATTGAAAACATGCAGAAAGGAATACCAGAAACATCGCTTGTTAACTCAAATTTCTTTAGTACCGGGGTAATAGATGTCTTCAAGTCAGAACTTCAAGAATAATTGCTAAGGTGATTTCAAGCGTTGTTACGGTTAAAAAAAGAAAACATAGAAAGGAAAAAAAGACAAACGAAAGACGGACTAGAAGATTGTTTCACTATACTTCGAGTTTTGTTTATGTTTAACTATTGTCTCTGGTATAGTGATTTTTGTTATTCGGTCACTAGAAAAGCTTTAACTACTGAAAGACCTATCTTGATGAATATCATAGTTTATACTAACCTATGACTTCCTGTTTAAATGTTTGTTATTAAGGTGTTGTACTTCGTTAAAAAACTTAAGTATATCTTAGTTTGGCCAGACCACTGAGCTGATTAACAGCTCTCCTAGGGCTGACCCGAAGGATTAGATATTTTTTCCTGGCTAGGAACCAACTGGTTACCTAGCAACGTGACCTGCAGATTATTATGGGATTCGAACCACATTATATCGAGAAATGAATTTCTAATCACCAGAGCAGGGAATCGAACTCACGACTACCGAAACGGTAGGTGGCTACGTAACCCACTCGTCTAACGAGGAACTATTTTTGTCCTTCGGTTAACTGGGTAGTTATTTTCTGGTCATAAGTATACACTGTATTCATGAATTATTTTAAGGATTTATGGTTCTGCATAATTCAAGAGCACAGAATTGCCTGAGTTATACAAAAGGATAAAGATGGTTCAGATGAATGCTAACCGGAAATTTTAGCTTGTTTCATCGCAAGGAAAACTGCAGTATACAATTTCCTGCTAATGATTGATTTTTAAAATAGAAAACGTTGATTTTCATGGCAAAATTAAATAGGCTATGATAAACAAATAAAGTCCAACGTATGGGAAGGAAAACGTATCAAGATTGGTGCTCAAAGAGTTTCGCAGATTTGTCGAGGCACTTCTTTAATCATGATATTTAAAAAAAAAAGAAAAAAAAAGCACACGGACGAACGTGACCTTATGCATGCCAACAGGAAAGTCCATAAGCAATTAGGAAGCTCATGCATGAACCCCTGAGCGCGACTCGCTTTGCATACCATAAACATCCGGATTAATTACCAGAAGTCTTCCATTCCTGCTCCTGTAAAATACTCTGTATAAATGTCGCCATTTCCAACGCGCTCTTCTCCAGGGCTTTGGTATTTCTGACTGTATTTACTTCTTTGTTCAATTTTACACATTTGTTTGGTCCTTTGTTTCCACAAGTGCTCGTTACTGTATAAGGATGTTAACTTTGTAAGTAGAAGTCTGAACCGGTTTTTTTCTACAAGGATGCGTCTTAATTTTCAGTAATGATTATGCCTATGTGCAAAAAAAAGGGAAAAGTAAAAATTATTATAATTACTTTTTATTGGCTATACCAGACCCCTTAGTCAAAATTGCAATTATAGGACAGCCTCTACGAACTGGTCCTAATTACAGGTAAAACAATACCCTAAAGTATAACTTGCTGGAGTTATGAACAAGCGTGTCTCTTCTCTTCTCACGCGTCTCCTTTTTTTTTTTTTTTTTTTTTTTTTCAATGTCATCCCTGTTATTGTCTTACAAGAAAGAACTTTTATAACTACATATTCCCAAACACGTCGACAGACTAAGTAGGTATGGTGAGATGGTACTCTGAATAAAACCTTGTGAAGTGAGAAAATAGTTCTTCGTTAAGAAATGACTTTAGTGGAATACAAAAAGCGTTGACCATCGATAAATACAGGTGGATAAACGATTAAAGCATTCTGGCCTTTAATTTCATTACAGTGATCCTTACCGCAGGATAAGATTAAATATCCACTTCACTGAAACAGAAACCAGATTATTTCTGTTAGAGTTACATAATGAAGAGCAGAAGAGATTTTTTACAAATCCTTAACTATCATATGCATTTATTAATGCAATAATGAAATTATTTAAAATGATGTCGTTGCCTTCTTGCATATGTTAAAGCTGTTCGTCACACAGTTGAATGAAAGTGATGACTGAGCTCTTTTAGCGCGTAAAGTGATTTCGAAATGATTCGATGCCCTACGGGACTACGAGACAGTAAGGAAATTTTATGATTAGCATTCTATTCATCTACTGTGAATCAAAGGTGCTCTCGGTAATATTGCTCATTCATTGTGTCTGTTTCCTGTGGTCAATGATTTTATCTATGATTTATCCAAATATCTTCTATTAAACTGTTATCTATTTTATTTTTGTTTCAAAATCGATAAATCTTAAAACATTGAATGCTAATGTGGAAGTAAAAAATCCTGGAAGTAATAAAAGATAGAAATTTACGCATCAAATGTACACTTATTTACTTTCACTTCTCATGGCCTGACATATGAAACAACTTTCATTTCAGGACTTGAAAACGAGCTTCTTCGTTTTTATGTGAAGCTTTTTTCTCTTGTGAATTTGTGGTAGTGTCTAATAGTTGTTAATATTTGGCCCCTTTTTTTCTTAAACAGTATTTTTTAATGTGTATATATATATATGGTCTACTATATATAAATATATATAATATAATATATATATATATATATATATATATATATATATATATTATATATATACATACCTACATATATTTATATATATATATATATATATCTATATATATATATATATATTATATATATTATATATATATATATATCATTTGGCACTTTGAAACCTCGTCCATCTTCATGATGGCTCTTCTTGCGCAAACCTTCAGGCTTTCTCACTGGTAAATCATTACATAAGTCTGCCATCCAATGCCTCATTTCCCCCAGCACTAGGGAATACATTACGTATTCACACACCCTGATAGACATACTAAATTACGCACACTTGTCTTCTTAATCTTCTGGAACTTTCCATGAACACGCCCTGTTTGACGCACTAACAGACACATATACAATGGCATCTTATTGACATGCCATTCATAAGACTTCCGACAACCAGGCCGACTTGTGCGCCGGCGCTTTAGCCGATGAGACTTCATAATGCTGTGCTTACATATGTTTTGTCTCGTTCCACCACCCAAAGCATTTGCCATAACAATTGCAACTGTACTGTTGAACATTCTAATCTGCTGGCGGCAAAGTCCGTTATACCCTAATTTTAATTATTATAGTTTCCAGTGTCTTTAATATGGCTTGGCCACTACCTTATGGCCTCCCACCCTGGCGCACACTAGACTGCCCACTGTTATATAGTTTCTCTATTATTAGTTACAGACACTAATAATTATTTGTATATTAGGATGTTTTTTTTAGTAATGTTCAAGTTTAGTGAAGTGCGCATGCCGATGCTTACTGATGGCGGTGTAAATTCTAGTGGTGGGACTTGTGGGGGTTGTACACATAACCAGGCTTTAGTGTATAGTACTAGTTGGCGAGGAGGAGTAGCTGTGCACTCATGTAAACCCAATGGTGTTGACATGTAGCTTGTGTTCTTTAAGGCATGTTATTATTTGTGAGATTTGTAAATTGTGGAGATGTCTGGGTTAAAGTCTTATCGACAATTTGACATCTGTTCATTTACTATAGTGATGTTGTATTTTAGGATGTGTTAATGTAAGAGCTGATAGAAGAAATTAGCTGATATTTGATGCACGAGAAATCTGCTGAGTATCAGAGAGGAGGCATTGTGGTAGTAACGGTGATTGTGTATGATATTATGGCTATGATAATTATTGGTGTGAGTTTATACATGTCTGAACTCATGTGGTGATTAGGATTAATAAATGTTTCTGCTGAGGTGATAGGTAAAATTATTTGTCGTTGGTATTCTATATTAACTCATTATAATGTTTCCAGATCGAAATTAAACTTATTTTTTTACGACAAGCTGAGTTTTTATCTGGTACCTGAGCACACAGTTTCATACAGTTTATCCTGTCACATGATTCAGGCAACTTCTGACGCTGGTGTCCTTTTACCCAGTCGGCCACATCCAAATTAGACGGCCTGGCTACGCACATCGTGACCATTATTATCACCACAATAACAGTGATCACTGGAACTGTGTTACGTTCTGTGAAGATAAAATCGTCCTCTCTATTCACCTCTAGTGGAGGAACCGTAATTGTTTCCAGTGTAGGCGGAACTTTTACCAATTCGTGGTTCCCATGTAGGTGTATCATAAACACTCTTGCTGATGAATTGTAGATTTGTCGTCTTCCAAAGGAGGAACTGTAACCGCCTCCTATGTTGACATCTGCGCTTGAATATCCCGCGACTCCCATGCAGGTGCTTCCTGCACCTGCCTCAAAGCAGTATCGTTGAGCCCTTATTTACCCCAGAAATTATCCTGATACGACTCCATACGAACCATCGAAGATTTTCGGTCCCTATAGTAGTAGACATCTGTGACCTCGTCGTCCATGGTGAAGACCATACATCTGGCACAGTATATCCTAAGTTGTTTTCGTTGCTACCACTCGATAAGAGTCTGGGAATTCTTAATCATTGTGTATCCATATTTCATCATGAATAAATTCTAAATGACACCCTTACAAGTCTATGCAAGTCTATGTATCTTAGAAAGAAAATCCTACTTTCACACGCGTATCTGTCATGAATAACACTCGCCCAACCTCATAGTCAATTACTTAAAACTGAAATTCCTCATTAAAATAAACATGGTCTCTATCCACTGGATAAACTTTTACCTCTGACAACTCAACAATAATTAACCTATCAACTGATAAGTACACCAACAAAACCCGGTAATGTTTATACAACTAATCACCAGCAAATGTAAAGTTTGACCCTCATTCATATGTTACATATCTCAAAATAAATTCAACAAACCCTCTATAGGTAACATGTCATCCAAGATACCTATGTAAAAAGAAACCACTAGCACCACTTAATCCCAGTTATAGATTTCCCCTAATCAAAATAGTAGCTTAAACTCTTTCGCCATATTACTCACATTGTGACTCAGCACCAGACAACCTGTTTATTCCAAAAATCCGCAATCAGTCACATTCCCCTGTCCGGCTAAACCTCATAAACCCCGAAGTCACCTTTAACCTCAAAATAAATCCTCTCCAAAACCAGAAAACCTCATTAATCCTCACTAATATAAAAAAACATCATTAGTCCTCAAAACAAAATCCTCGCTAATTTCTCATCACCACCAGCACCAAAAACATCTATCTCCATAATATAAATACCAATATAAAACACCCTGCCTCAGGCTAAATACACTAAACCACCAAAATATAACACCACCTCCGGGTGATATAACCAACCATAAACTGCCAAAATAACACTGGTGAATATAACCTCATAAAACTGCAAATCACGAGAAGCCATAAAACCAAAATGGACCAGTACCACTACCAAAAACCAAAATACCACAAAAAAAAACACAAAATCACAACCATCACCACATTGGCTTATAAAACCCCGGAACACCACCAGAAGTCATCACCCCAAAAATCCCCACCATAAAATCAACACCACCAAAAATCCACATCACTAGAAAATCAACTTCACCAAAAATCAACACTGCCAAAAATCAACATCACCAGAATCGACCCCACCAGAAATCAACTTCAGCAAAAATCAACACCACCAAAATGAACACCAGTAATCAACATCACCAAAATCTACACCACCAAAAATCAACACCACCAGAAATTAAGTAGGGCCACAACTTTATCCTCATCCCTAGTAACACCATAGTATTTCAGTATTCGTCATTTAACACCAAAGGATATCACCAGTTATTATCTCCGGAAAATTCCCCAAATATATCTCATTCCACGCTATTTCCCCACATTATTTCACCCCAAATTATTCTATTATTACAATAATTACCCCAGATGTTTACACCGAATTACTGCAGTTGCGCACGATGAGAAAAATAGTAAAAAAAGAAACAAAAGAGAGAGTTAAATAAGACTGATTAACGAAAACATGAAACTTCTACAGGTGTCTGTATTTCACATTTCATCATCCATTCGCGAAACATAGAGAAATAAACAAAATGCATAACTGCACAAAGTCCCCTTTTTATCATTTCCCCGTGTTCTTGATCTTTGATATATGCATTAATCTAGACAGACCTGTGTTTTCATCCAAGACTAAAAGTCTGTTTCCTCTCTTTTCTTCAATAATCCCAAAAGAACCTACAAATTTTGGTTCTAACTTATAATTTATTCATTTCTCACATTAACTTTTAAGAAAACATTATCCCCAACAGCAACTTTAATATCTTCATTAACATTTCTTCTCTCCGCCATTTATCTTGTCTTCGACTTGAGATTGCGACTGAGATAAGCACGTCTCTCTTTTGCCGTAGAGATTAATGACTTAATTGTCCATACAAGAAGTTATAGGCATCAAATGACATGTGCCTCGTGCTTGGCAACCAGATAATGCTTCGAATGGAGACATTTGAATAGTCCCTGACCATAGTATTATGTTATCCTAACTGCATACTCGCATCTATCCCAGTTCCTATCGTTGCCGCCAATAGTTTTCCGGAGGACCTCGAGCACTTTTCTGTTTGCTCGTTTACAGAACCCATTAGCTTCCAGTCTGTATGGAAGGATTGTTACTTTCTGTATCCCCATCACTTCTACCAGGCACTTTAAGGACCTATTTACAAAATATCTACCATTATCAGTTAACAAAACCTCGAGTACACCGTATCTACATATAAAACCATTGAAAAATATCACAGATATTTCATCTGCCATTTTATGCTTTAGTGGGAAAATTTCACTACCCTCGTCTGTTCATCTATTACCACCAATAAGCACCTGTAGCTTTACCCTGATTCACAGAAATTCCCCAAGATATCTATTTGCACCCTCTGAAAGTGTCTACTTGGTATTGGATATGACCGTAATTTGCAAGAAGTTACCCTTGGAGCTTTGGAAGCATTGCACACTGTACACATCTGCCCACGTATTCTTCCAAATATAATTATTATGCATCTCATAGTATGTCTTTTCCACTGCTAAATGTAGACTACCAAACTTGAAATGTACTAGGTCTAAGACCAGTGGAATTAGGACTTTCGGAATCACGATTTTTGTTGTATTCCCTTTACTTTCACTCGTCCTTAATCTATATTTAATTTTCCTAACCAACAGATTACCCTCTAATTCCAAACCTGAAAACGGTAACTTATAACCATTCCTGACTAATTCACCTCTAAGGAATGCTTTTGCATCTGCCAAAATTCCATCCTCATCTTACTTTTGCTCTATGAGACTGATATCCCACTGTATAGAATCACCAGTAACTACTCTAACTTGAAATCCTTCCGTCTCATAAATACTTATATTAAGGGCATCCGCTACCACATTATGTCTGCCCCCTATGTATTTGAGGTTTGCATCAAAATCTCTAATTGTTGGGAACCATCTAGCTCTTTTAGGAGACAGGTCAGGCTTATTAAAAAGATCTAATAATGACTTGTAGTCTGTAAAAAACTTCTACTTTATTCCCAATTAACAACATTTTGAAATGAACTAAGCTTCCTTATCTACAGTAACCATTAAAATTTCATTGCTACCCCTTGTCTTCAATTTCCTGCTTAAATAACCTATTGGATAGAATTTTCCTTCAAACTTCTGCATGAGGCAAGCACCTGTACCCTCCTGACTGGCATCAGTCACTAGTGTGAAAGGTTCGCTAAAATCCGGAAGTTTCAGAAATGGGGGATTCATCAATGCATCCTTAACTTTCTAGTACGCTACCTGTTGTGGTTCTCCCCAAAGAAAATTGAATAACCTCCTGTAACACATCTATCTGTCAAAGAGCTGCCAAAATAGGAAAACCTTTCACAAAACGACGGAAAAAGTCAGCCATTCCAAGAAGGAACAGACTGGCTTTTTCGTCTTAGGGACAGGAAAATCTATATTGCTTTTAATACATGTCCATCATACACGGCAACCTCTTGTGACTGGTTATTCACCCCATGTTCCACATTCACATGAATATCACCCATTTATATAAGTATCCCCCATACCATCAACCATAACCCCAATGTTAGTATCAGTATCACCAAAGTTATCAATATCACCGTTATCCACCATACCACCATTATTATCAGTATTATTATCACCAATATCACCATTATAATCAGCAATATCACCGCCAGTATCACTATCACCAGTATAACCACCACCATCACTGCCAATATATATTATAGTCAGTAGCACCAATATCACCAATATCCTCCATATTAACCTCGGTATTTTTATTTACCTCAGTTCCATGTATACTCACATATAGAATAAAAAAACACCCGGCATCCCAAGCACTATACCACTAACACCTGTAAGGACCGATATCCTGTAATTTCCTACATGCAGGATGGCCCAACAAAAGTCTGTTGCCCAACGCAACCCCTTTTATCACCAAAAATAGTTCTGTTAACACCCGATCATCCACAGTGAACCATACTCTTATACAACCTAAGGTATTTAACCTATGGGCTTGTACATCACACAGTCTCTGTTGAGGGTTTCAAAGCGTATTGGGAGAACACGGACTGATATAAATCATGGTCAATTAAATCAACTGATGCTCCCATATCAATTAAAATTGGGATCTTCACACCCCCCCACTGTTCCCTGTGCTATCGGCGTCCCCCACGAGACCACAATATCCCGTACAAATCATATTTACCATTTTTGTTGATTGGCTTTCCAGAAGTTTCGTCGATCTCTTGTCCCTTTAAGTGACCTGCTTGGGAAGTTTTCGTATTAGAACTCCCAGAGTTTTGAGGTGTGGGTCTTGCATCCCTCCGTTTCTGAGACGGACAAGACAGCCAAAAGTGATTGCATAATTTACAATATTTGACACTGCAAATTTTTTTTGTGTGCCCTTACTTATTACAATTGAAAGAACACAACTCTTGTCCAGGATCCATAGATCTCCTCATATATTTCAATTGTGCACGCAATTGGGAGAAGGAAAACTTAAATCCCATTAAAAAATGTGCTATCCACTGTGGCACATTTGGACAGGCATTTCGGCACCTGTGCATAAATCAGATCCTTATCTGATGTAGGTTCAATCTTTTCATCAAAGCTATCTACAATGGCGTCGCGGATGCTGTGTAGAAGCCGGGAAAAATGCAACAATCTGTGCAAGATATCAAGGGACATTTTATTACCATTTACCTATGGGGAATTTTTCCATTTCAGTATTCATTCTCCCGCTGCATCGAAAAGCTGAGAGCTATGCTCAACCATGGTCTTCTGGCCTTTCCTTAGTTCCATAGGCTGTCCTCAGAAATACCTGAAGTTCAGTCCATGATCGGCATTTTGTGTACTAAAAACTATGGCAGCGATGTGCCAAATCCCCTCTGTCGAAATCAAACAAGGCCTTTGCCTCTGCATCGCTTTTATTGTAATCATCCATTTAAAATTAAGACTGCTGATTTTTTCTGAGATATTCTAAAGGCACTGAGGGGCATTAGCTCAGAATTTTTACATTGAGAAATTGACGAAATTTGAGGTATTCAAATTGTTTTATTGAAAACGCGTTTTATAAAGTCCAAAAAACGTTTTATGGATTGACGAACATTAATTGTGCAAAAATAAAAATCGTCCAGTGCTTCCTTTTTACGCTTGTTTTAATAATATCCCGAGACAGGTCAAGCCACTGGGTATTAATGTTAGGTTTAAAACACTAGGGACTATTTGAAACTTATTAATTAGAAATTCATTGAGAAATGAAACCGGATGTATTTATAAGATTCCCTGTAAGCAATGTTGGGACAAAATGGGAAGATGATGGCTGCTCGACTGAAACTATAAAAGTAGTGTAAGAACACGTAATAAGTGAAGTGCATCATTTGCATAATATGAATAACAGTAAACCATGTATCAGTTGGACAGAATCGAAGGAAATTGTGTTTTTTAAAGATCTAGTGAACCGAACTTTAACAGAATCTTGCATGATTAAAAAAAAAAGACTGTGACAAATTATTAATTATCAGCCTAGGTTTATATAAAGTTGATGAAATTCTAATGAAGGGTGTTTTAAAATAAGTAAGTATTAGGTATTACCAATGTAAGGTAATTGTTAGCCTTTTAGCATTGTTTATCTTACCACGAAGTGTTCTTGTAACTGTGTATGCTTCCTTGGTACTTTTACCTGAACCTGATGAGGTGCAGAAATACGTGAAAGCGCTTGGTTCAACTCGTTTATTTTTACCCTTCTCCTGTCTGAATGCATATATGATCTTTACCCGATATATATATATATAATATATATATATATATATATATATATATATATATATATATATATAGATATATATATATATATACTATATATATATATATATACTATATATATATATATATATATATATATATATATATTGCTACGAGCGTCCATTTTTTACCCACTTTTTATTTTTCTTTTACTTAACAAATTTCAAAAAACTTGAAAGAATACTTTGAGCGAATGAAGTAAGGGAACAGGAAGTGTAAAATCCAGTACATGTGACCCCCATTTTGTTTTGACCTTTTGGACCACTGTGTGAATGATTTTGAGTCAAGCCTCTTCTCCCTTTGTGAATTAACAACGAACCAAAGATGGAAAACTTAATATGATTTTAATGACACTACACACCTGACTGGTAACTTGTCATCTTTTTGTAAGACTTAACTGCTGGCCATATGCCAAATCCCTAGAAGGGTCACTTGTACTTAAATGATAGAACCCCTTTTCTCCTATACTCCTTTGTACCCTGGTCCCCAGTCTAATTTGACAGAAACCATTAGCAGCTAGTTGCCCTCCAACTCTTTCTACCTGTCCTATTTCCCTCGCTACTGTTATCAAAACCCTTCCACCTTTGCGACTCTGCCCACACACACACGCACATACACACACACACACATACACACACACACCTGCATGACTGACAGTCGCCCTAATCCTCTTGATCCATGGTAGCTTCCATTGTTCATTTTTCACGCCTGTCTACCTGTGTTCAATGACCTCTTTCAGGAAATTAATAATGATTGATGGTGGAGATGAAATCACTCGAGGATAATCAATCCAGCCTGAACCAAATGTGACCTGTTTTCATCCAACGAGTATGAATATGGCCTGACCTGGCCAACCAATTTGCACTCTGCCCTGGCCTAGAACGCTGTACTACCCTGTCTAGAAGTGGTGTTACGTCTTACAACTCGGCCCTCTGCTATCTTCGACCTTTATTTTGACACTGACCCCGGCTAGTCTCTTCCTGAACCTGCTCTACCTGCAGACCGGACTCTGTCTTGACATCCACCTTAACGACACTGCATTGAGCCCATCTTAGAAGCTCTGTAGGACGATGACTGAAGAGAGGCCTCTATCTGTCAACCCTTTGGTGAACCCCAGCAAGCTGCCCTCGTCCTTCTGCCGACGCCCTGGCTCTGACTACGTCCGTCTTGTTCATAGGTTAAGGTTCGTGTAGGCTGCCCCAGTAACTCAACAGTACCAGTCAACTTATTCTGCAGTGCCAATCTTTGGTGAATCCCTAGGGTTCCAGTGAGAGCATAGGCTCGCTTACAGTGCACCATTGCATAGTGGTGATCAATGTTGTTAATCTTAAGCTCTAGATCCTCACTTTATACATACAAGTAAAGTTAATTGTTCTTGTTTGCAATTTGGTGGCACATTTGCTGTTGATATTGTACATAGAAGTGTTAATTTCTAAAGCGCCAAGGAGCCAGAAAGTGCTGTAATCATATCTTCTGATAGACATTATAAAACTTATAGTTCATTAGTGGAAAAATTTACGTTTACATTCGATCCTTTAAAGTAAGTGTTCATAGCCTTGCATACCCCCTATGAGTCAATTTCAACGTTATCACTTAAAGTGTAGATTTTTTAGAAGAGCAAAAATTATAGATCTCTGATATTTTTCTAAAATCTCGGCACGCCGACTATGAAGATATATATATATATATATATATATATATATATATATATATATATATATATATATATATATATCACATTACCGTGATTCATATACATATATCGAGCTACAAATGTCTTTTAATATTTAATTCGCTCTACCTAAGAATTGATATATTTGCATATATGTTTAACCGAAGGGGAATTTATTCAGCGGTGGCGGGGTGGGCTAAGGCTTCACTGCCAAACCTGGAATTGAAGATGTCGACGGTTCGTGCCCGTCGGCCGGCAATTCTATTATCGCTGAATAAATTCCCCTTCGGTTAAACATATATGAAAATATATTAATTCCGAGGTAGAGCGAATTAGATATTAAAGGACATTTGTAGCTCGATATATATATATATATATATATATATATATATATATATATATATATGTGTGTGTGTGTGTGTGTGTGTGTGTGTGTATGTGTGTATCGCATCCACATCCTCATTTTTTACAAATCCGTATCCGCATCAAAACTGACAATTTCTTAACATCTGCAACTGCATCTGCAGTTTGAGACCAAGGATATATGGATATTACCCCCTACTCAGTGTTCAATAGTTCATACTCATATATTGTAGCTAAAAGTAGATTTTTGTTTTTTGTTTTGTGCTAAATTTTTTTTAATTATACAGGATACATGATACACAATTACACATTTCATAAATTGTATACTTTATAAGCAGCTCTGTTATAGCATATGCAGGGTATTGCACTTTTTAGGAAACACACACACTCTCTCTCTCTCTCTCTCTCTCTCTCTCTCTCTCTCTCTCTCTCTAATGCAAATAATGGCTTTAAGTTTTGTTACCCTTATCATGCAATGAGCATGAAATAACCTTGTGCTAAGACAATTACAACGTTCGCTGTTACTGTTTGTACATTCATATGAAAGTATACAGACAAATACACAGGTATCACTTATGGTTCTACTTTCGATTAGTACATAAAATATTATGTGGTAACACATAATTTTGAATTATTTGGCTAAGATTGTCTTTAACAATTAAATATATGTAGATTATTTGGATTTACAAAGTATACGCATGTGTAAGGCCTAGGGATTTTGATTAATAATATATTGTTCGTGTGTTCTCTGTGACCTATGGAATGTGGAGAAAGTGCAGAGGTAACGACCTGAGAGTAGCTGATGAATGAGTTTCTGGGGGTGGCGTGAGATAAAAGTGCTTAGTTCAGGAAGTCAATGTACGACAGTTTATGAACTCTTCTCAAAGTGCCTTTGGGAAACTGGATGCAGCTAGAACCGTGAGGCTCTATCGAACTGTGTGTTCGTATGTGCGTGTGTGCCTCTTTCTGTTAAATAGGTTCATACCCAAGCCTATGGGAGGGATTTTGACAGAGGGCTTCGAGTCACAGGCAAAGATGCCGTGGCATTCGCCGGGGGAGTTTTTTATGACAGTGTTTAGTGTCCGGCTGTCTGGGTAAGTGTTAAAGTGCTTTAGCCAAAGGGATGGCTTGTTTGATATCTTGTAAGATTTTCCATTTTATTAACTTTGTCTTTAAACTTGTGTGTGTACTTACCGGGATGTGTTCTGTATCTTTGAAACAGACGGATCTGGAATATCGGGGGACAAAGAGTTTCCAGAGGGGTGTAGACTTGTTTTGGTGACTAAGACATTGTACTGTTTTTGAGTTAGTCTGTAAGACTGGATTACTTGGTTAATTGATTTATTTATTCTTGTTAATAAACGCTAATGTTATGATGCAACTCTCTCATTTTCATTACCTGTTAGAATGGAGAGATTCCTTGGAGAGAGAGAGAGAGAGAGAGATTGTCGGTGCTAGAGAGAGAGAGAGAGAGAGAGAGATTGTCGGTGCTAGAGAGAGAGAGAGAGAGAGAGAAAGGTTATAAGTAATGGGATGTGTGGGTCTGCCTTCCGTTTCATGTCCACGCTTACCTTGTGAATAACTGGGGGAAAATCCCCCCATGTTACACATGCACATCCGCGAGGGTATGGTCATCAAATATCTGCATCTGCATTCCTTTTAAATGCTAATAAAAAATGGCCCTAAGGAAAGCAACAACATGATATATAAAATTCTGTGACTGGATTGCCCCTCTTTTTATATCGGCTAATCTAGCAAGGATTTAGACGTTAGAATGAATTAGCCTACGTATTCTGTCGAAACGGGGCAAACATCCAATGCAATATTCATTCATTTAAGTGGAAATGGTCACAGGATAAATTGGACTGGCAATTCAGTAATCGCTAGATCAAAAGATGTGTTTTCATGAAATCTTTTAGAATCCGTAATTATACAACTTACTTCCAATTGTAATTCTAACCTTAACTCTGGCTTGTAAAATTTGGACCCTTGTATTAGTCAAATGTTTAAGAATGACCTTACAGATAAAATCACAGACTTAATTACAAATTTGTCACGTTAAAGATATTTTTTTTTATCTTCATGTTTAATATGTGCTTCGTAAACATTTTTCCTTTGCGAGAAATTTTCTTATTGTTTAGCAGAACGAGATTTATTGAGATGTATTTTCATAACATTTTTTTGTGGTTAGTCACTGCCCTGTATAGTCTCTTAATTGTCTTATCCCTGCTTACGAACAGTTGGACTTAATCTTTTGTAAACCTCTTAATTGTATCCCTGTTTTTTGGTAGGCTTGCTAATTCTCTATGTGTGTTGGATTATTCTCCTTTATAATCTCTATCCCTAGCTTTCTTTGTAAACTCATGCATTTATATCAGCCTGCTTAGTAAAGGACAAGAAGTCGAAAGGCCTTGAAGCAGTACTCCATTGTTTCACTTTCGCGGCTTTTGCCTTTATTATATATTTATCGCGTTCCAAAATTTCGTGATTCCGTTATACATACATACATACATACACACAATTACACACACACATACATACATACATAATATATATATATATATATATATATATATATATATATATATATATGCGTACAAGTTAAGAGTAAGTAAAAACCGGATCATTATTTTGAAGTTTTTTGGTAAATTTTCCCTTAAAGCAGGTCATGTATATCTGCAGAGTTAGAAAGACCGAAGAAATGAAGACTATGAAAGATCAGCACATAAGAAGTTGAAAAAAAAAAACACATTGATCGAAATTATTAGATATTGTGTATCAGCAAGATGTCTGTAATATTATGGGCCAGGTCCAGATGGAAATACAAGACAATAATAATATCTAAATTCATTCTTTGCCCTCAGAGTCAAGAATGAGTCAACTGTGCAAGATGCTTCCTCAAGATGAGCTACTGCATTTAAACATAAAGCTCCTTGGTAAGCCCCGCCCTTGCAATTCCATCAAACACCAACTCTTAGCTTTCTTGAATATTTAATTATTACGACAAATGTGTGTGTTTTTTTTTTCTTTTACTTCTTATGTGCTGATCTTTCATAGTTTTCATTTATTCATAGATACATGGCCTGTTTTAAGGGAAAATTTACCAATGTTACTTCAAACCAGTGATTCTGTTTTTTAACCTACTCTAAACGTTTTATTACATCTTAGTACTTATCCTTATATCACCCTTTCCCTTAGCTGTCCAACTTCTCCATCTCCTCTTCACTGTCTTGGGCGCTGAATGGCCGAAATAGCCCGATTTCTTGTAATTACAACCTAAGTTTCATAGAACCAACCCTTTCACTCCTGTTTATCCACAAATATTACGCAAACAAGTTATCCTAAAAGCTTCGAACTTTTTCAGATTCATTTGTACTCATTATTCATGTAAGTTTATTGACAATGCCACGGTGCGGTTTACCTTTTCTCTTCCAGACCTTACTACCTCCTCCTGACATTTCTTCTCTTGTCATCATTCTTTAAATGAAATTTAAACACCTGTGCGAATCAACCCAACCACCTCCTTATCAACATCATTCATGCGTTCATTTACCAACATAATCTTACTCCAACTTCCTATTCTGTTTTAGCCTCCTCAGATTATTGTTCCCATCGCAGCTTTATACATATCTGAAATTAATATCAGAAAACTTTACACATACTTCTCCTGTCCTTTGACTTCTCACATCACATGGCTTTGCTTCAATCCTGCATGAGCGTTAAACCAAATAAAAAGTTAAAATTATCTGTCCAGTCAAGCCTGTATAGATTTGCTGCTTTCAATTTTAAGAAAATCTCCAAATTCCAATACATTAATGTAAAAGTTTTAATGAAAAGTAAAAAGAATTTTATTGCCTGTGTTTATTCGTGAATTTCCAAGTGGGGTTCCTTGGATCTCCTCTTTTTTTTCTCAAGGACAGACCTCCAAAAAGCTGTTTATACCACATTCCTAACAAGACCCCTCTTACTAACCTTCCATTTTCCCATTCCGACCTTTTTAGCTCGCAATTCTATTTGTCTTCTAACCCTCCCTGAACAGCCTTAAGAGAGAGAGAGAGAGAGAGAGAGAGAGAGAGAGAGAGAGAGAGAGAGAGAGAGAGAGTGGAGAGAGGGTAGTCGGTAGATCGAAAGAGGGGGAGTTGAATCTCCAGTATATTTTCTTGCATAAGCGGTACTAGTAAGTAGTCTTATTAATAATGAGTGGCTTCACTTCTTACAGTTCTATTTAACATTCCAAAATATTAATTTTGATTAAAATTTTAATACTTAGAGGTCCCATTTTATCTTTATCAAACTTTTATAACCTATACTAGATTCTCTTCGCTTAGATACTGTTTAAACTCGGTGCCGATCAAAAAGTAAAATTTCTTGTGGCTGTCCATCGTCTGCATACCAGTAAGAATACAGTTACGCAACTGAGACCTTGTCTCAAACTAATTTCTAGGCAACTGATTAAAACAGAATTAGTGATTAGGATATAGAATAAATCTTTGAATCGGCATTGTTGTTATAATATATAAAAATATCAGTACTGTAGAAGAACAGAACATGTTCACATACTGATAAAATGAAAATTCAAAAATAAAGCTTAGCAAAAGTCTGCCATCTTCCTTCTTCCACCTCCAGTGATCCCTCCAGTGAGTTATGTCCCTTTCTTCCAGTTAACCCTCTTCCCTTTCCCATTAATATCCATTTTTAGGGATCCTAAAGACTACACCTTCCTTAACGGCCACCTGCGCATGTTTAAAACAACCGAAGGGTGGTCTCTTCATTGTACCTTTCAACTATTTTTCGCCCGTATCATAGACAGCTAAAGGGTATACACGAGGCTTTCACTTTGTTCTTTTAAGTCATCATTCCCGAGAGAGAGAGAGAGAGAGAGAGAGAGAGAGAGAGAGAGAGAGAGAGAGAGAGGCTGGAGGCTTAGTACTTCTCATAAGGAAGTTACGTCGGTTAGGTAACAACAAACAAAGTAAGGCTAAGAATATTAGTTCTCTTAGTAGGATTCACTCACTCTATCCTTCACGGTCCTTTTGCTCTTTGCTTGACGTCTAAGTTGAGATAATCCTTAACAGAATGTTGCCGTTTTCATTTCTACTTGAGTAGCCCAGGACAGCCTTGATTTACAGATTCATCGCAATCTCCACTTATCGAGGCAATACAATAATTAAGAGTGGCCTTTATGCAAAGTGAACATTATTGCTAGCTCTGTTTCTTTGTGAATCAGTATAATCCACCTAAGAGCATACGTAACGTAAGGTAATTTATTTTTATAGTATAATAATTTGCCTCTCTCTCTCTCTCTCTCTCTCTCTCTCTCTCTCTCTCTCTCTCTCTCTCTCTCTCTTGTAATGTACTATTAGCGACAGCATCTCCAGACTGGAAGCAATTAATAAAATTGGCATTAAAAGCAGTATCTAATAATAGATATTACCTTTTTCTTGATATCAATGAATCAAATTATTCAGTCATCAGCTCAATTAAGTAATTGTTATTGGATTTTATTTTGCAATATTATGATAATAGAAACTGTTTTGTAAGCATGGGAAAAGTATGTTGAAAGAAAACACGGCATTTACAAGGAAAGCTTATTATAAACTTTCGAAGAAGACATGGGACGATCAGAGGTTGCAACACTATTTACGTTTATTAATTAAATTAAAAATCTTTTATGTAATTGAAAATAAAGTTTTCCCAAAATATGTTGGACGAGGACTGCAAGTCCCACAGACTGTAATTGTAAATGAAAGTTAGAAATTTCCGGGAAACTCAGAGATAATGCCAAAAATGACGGGTCCTTTGGTGAGGCAAAAACGAAAATATATCAGAAGCTATGCAGAAGTCTATCAGGCAGGTTAACAATCACCTGTCTGAAGGACGACTATCCAACTATGCTCTTTCTATGGCAACGTAAGAAAAGGCAGAGAGAAATTATGTAACTGCGCTCTTTTAATCATATTTGCGCTAGGTAAAATTAAAATCGAAAATACTTCGTAAGATCCTTTTAGCAAACAGACCATCATAGAAGGAAGATGGATAAGACTGTATCAAGGTGGATGCCTAAGCAAAACTAAAAATAAATAAAATAAAAGGAAGATGATGAAATAGGTGGGAGAGAAGAGATTGCCTTACAAAGTTAAAAAAATTATGGAAATGATCCAGTTCATGGAAGCGAATGAATGAAATCATGATGAGATTCTTTATGGCTGTATGAATCGGTATTATCACTGTCCAATCGTCCTCAGGCTCACCTCTCGATTCAAGAGCAAAGAGGAAGAATGTGTCGGTGGCTGCTGCATCGTTTTCTGGGTTATTCCAGTAACGAGTAACGACAGTTTTTTTAGAAAAGATTTGTTCAGTGACTTGTCTGAGCTAAAGCGCAAATAATACGTTTTCTTTTGTGAGTTTGTTGAAGAAAGGTTATCTGTATAATTTTCTGTTCTTTCTATTACCTCGATAGCTGTAGAACAGAGGGAAATATGCGTGCGGTGTCGCTTGCGTGGTGTCACACCATAAAATGCTATCCTGACACGAACAATATAATTACATAAGTCGGAAAGCAAAGTGCTGTTGTCACGTTGTCTGACGAAACCATCCGTAAAATCTAACGTGCCTCCGTTTCTGCATGTCATTGCCGCTAATCATTAAGCGTCATCGGATCGATTTTGTTGTTCAGCCTGAATGTGTGTTCACAGGCTCTGGGGAACTGGTGACATGGAATGAATAATAATCGATCGTTAGTATTCTGTAAAACTATATAAATAGAATGAAAGCATTTTCATAACGATCTAAATTTTTTTTACAGCTCGTTTACATGCGTAAATAGAATTATAGAAACTTAATTATGTTATGAAAAACGGCATTTAAGGAAGAATAACTGGTAGTTCTCAAGTAGGAATATATAAACAATTTTCAATAAGCGTGGAGGTAGTAGGAAAGTTTTCGTCCATTTGACTATTAAATTTGATTGAAGTATGAGGAGGAAGGTTCGCAGCTGGGATCCAACCCTCAATTAAATCAGGCAACTGTTACTGCCTCGTCAGCATCTAAAAAAATAAAAAATAAAAAACACTGCTACAGTCGACTGTAGCCTATGGATGTGCTGGGTGACTTTTTTCCTACAAGCGGACACGTTTCTAAACAGACGTCCTGATTAGGGCATTTCTTGCCATGAGACGACGGTTTCTTTTGATAAAAAAAAAAAAAAATCTAAACACGCTTTTATTGTAATGCACTAAACAGTAAAAAAAAAAAAAAAAAAAAATTGAGACACACCAGGCTTTTCTAACAATTAATCATGTCTACAAAAATAAAAGTTTGGGAACCAAACACGAAGGAAATGCTACAAGAAAAGAAATGCATTTTTGTTATTTCTTATAGTATTTCTTTCCGTGTTTGGCGTCCACACATTTAATATTGTAGACATGATTAGTTGTAAGAAAATCCTGGCGCGTCTGGAAGGAAGACACAGAAGGCTTGACAAGAATGGAAATTACGAGCCCTGCTCTTTGCCATCTACAGCTATTTACCCCCAAATTAAAAAAGGTCAATCACAAATTAAAAAAGGTCAATTTCAAATTAAAAAAGGTCAATTTCAAATTAAAGAAGGTCAATTTTAAATTAAAAAAGATGATAGTCAAATTAACAAAAGATCAATTTCAAATTAAAAACTTGTGAAAATCAAATTTAAAAATATGGACTTCAAATTAAAATAAATGAATTACAAATTACAATAAATTTACCTCAATACAAAAAAGTTTTCAGATTGTTTTACATGTGCAAAAAGCAAAAAGCATATCCTAATTTTAATTTTGTAATATTGATTGAATTCTATGGATGTGGAAAAATGTTCCTAGCCCATAGCAAACGCTGCCATTCATTACTCGTCACAGTCAGTCTTTGGAGTTTTCGTTCCATACTGTTGAAGTATGCATAAATAAATCACGTGCAACAAACTCACACATACACACATACACACATACACTCATATATATATATAT
>NC_087209.1:53783362-53835862 GCF_015104395.2 Macrobrachium nipponense
AAATGTTGTAAATTAAAAACTAATGGCAGGTTAAGGATTTTAAAGCTAGATTTTGAAGCAAACTCAAAAAGGGATGAAAATACAGCAATGGTAATAATAGCAGATATTATTTCAAGTATATGGATGGCAAGATATTTGGGAATAAGTACTGACCAGCAAATTATTAAATGTATAAAGAATATACTGTTAAATACATTTAAGGTAAATATTATAGGATTTAAGTCTGATGTTAACAAAATTTTCACGAATCAGCATGTTTCTAATTTAAAAACATATTTAGAAAAATAATAAATTGTAATATTTTTATATTATACATAGATCTTATAATGTATATAAAAAATTGTAAGATATAATTTTGTAAAGTAATATTTCTTAATAAAAGAAAAAAAAAGTATTGAGGTTCACCTATAAGAAAAAAAAATCGACCTAGGGAGACGCCGTTACAAGCCGCACGCCCCGCAACATGTGAGCGCCATGTATGAAGGCGCCGTAAGGGCACCGCACGGCGCCGCAACATCACGCCGTAACACTCCCTCATGGGTGGTACAACGTCGCACCACATCGCACCACGTGCAGTGTGGTGCGGTGCGGCACGGCACCATGCGGATTCTTACCTCTTTTGTTGCAGCGCCGCGCCACACTTCTTATGGCTTCGTGCGACTTCATCATGCCGCCAGACGCTGCACAGAAATTTGAAATGATTTAAAATCTGTTTGCCATGCAGCTTTAATGGTCCGCGCCAGCCACCGCCAGCGAGGTGGCGCACTTTTTGTGCGCTTTTGGTGCGGTTTCATGTGGTTTCTTGCGGTCCCACACCGTAACAGCCTGCACCACAAAAGTACATAGGTGTAAACCAGTCTTAAGTGTCAATGGCAGCGTTTCTCGCTGGTCTGGTCTCATCGTCCAAGCTGTGCAGTTAGGCTGTTTGGTGGGGCTTGAATAGGTCATTTGCATTACGTCCCGAACATTTTCGATCAGGACTGCTAGTTTGTGCCTGAATGGAGTTTGCTTTAGCCAGATCTTCGGGAATGTAGTTCATTCAGTAGGTGCATTCCTCATCAGAAACTTGTGAACTGACATTAGAGATGTCTGATATTTGGATTGACAAGAGTTTTTAGGCTGACTTTATTCAGTTATATAAAGATAACAAATGTTTGTGGAATATTCGGAGCCCAAGCTATTGTGACAGGACACAAAAGGGGAAAGTATACGAATTACTTATAGACAAAATGAGACAAAAAATCCCTGATGCAACCAAGGAAATGGTCGTGAAAAGGATAAGCAATATGAGAAGCTCGTTTAGGAAAGAATAGTTGTTTACTTTCATGAAATCCATCCTAAATGAAATCCATATAGCATCACATCTCTTTGGAATGGTTTTGCAAAGACGCAGTGGTGATATAGCTACGATGTATTTCAGATCTTCACAAGATCTCCCTGTTGCCAAAGACCTAACTGTGGCAACTTGTCTCTCATAAGGCGTTATGGACTTTCTCATGCAAGTATCCTTCTCCTTAATGAACTGTGTCACCTTTTGTAATAATAAGAAAAATTACACTTTATCCATCCTCATGCAATTTTCCCTGTCTACGGGGTCGCATTTGAGTTTCTCTGTTAAACTGGCATGGGAAAAATGTTCCCTTTTTAATAGCCATTTCTTAAACCAAAATTTCTTTTTTCTGCTTTTAGTGTTTGCTTTAACATACACAACAGCAAAAAGCGCTAAGGTGTACAATACGTTGTCGTTGATCACGAGAGACATGGTCGTCACTCATCGGCTGCTAATATACAAATGACTGGTAGTAGTAGTAGTAGTAGTAAGATGAAGCCAGCATTATGCTGGCACGGGCTCTTGCTTCTCAGCAGCTCATATCTGGTGATGGATGAAGGATTCTTCTCTGCAACATGCCATTCGGCTCCAGCTTAACAACTGGGCTAGAAGTATTATAGAAGTGCAAATTTTGAGTTGGGAAAAAGGATTGGAAATCAAAGTTCCCTTGGGATGTAATGAATGATGTTAATGCAGTGAGTGGGACAATTTTATCTTATACAGAGGATTGCTGTATGCCATTAGATATTGCTCACTTGAGAGTGGCTAAGATGAGGTGTTGCTCTTCTCAGCGCCGCTCGTTAAGGTACTGGAGAAGAGGAACAGGGATGGGATGATTTGATGAGGCAGCTGCTGTTCGGATTGAACAACAGGTGCTTGGGATTGAAGGTTGGGATGAGGTGGGGTTGTAAGCAGTTTAGCAGTGTCTCTCTGTTTACAGGTTTCCCTGTGAGAAGTTCGAAGAAAACGATGATTCCTCCAAATGTAAATGTTATTGAACTTTCATGCAATGCTCTGGGAACTTTGTTGGCACTGTCTAAGTGGTCTGAAGGGGAAGGAGAAGGTTGTGAGAGTTGGGTCTGGGAAGAAGGGCTGTCAACCTTAGAGGTGGAAGTGGGGTTAGGATTGCAAGGAAGGGGAGATGAAGGCTCTGAAGTACTTCGTACTGCTTCTCTAGGCGTCGGCTTATCGCTGGATATCTTCTGTAGTGCTACTTTGACTTGTCTTTGTAGTTTCGTCCTGGTCATTCCTACTTCTTCCTTGGGTTTTGGAATATGGTTTGAAGATTTTGTGGGTGATAAAAGTTGAGAAGTTGCCTTGATCTTCTCCATTTTTTCAAGTCGAAACTTGCACTTTTTATTCCAAGCGTAATGCTGAAGAGAATAGTTTGGGCATTTGCTTTCAACTTTTTATCTTCTTTTGAAAGCATCTAGGCATTGCTTTGCTGTATGAGGTTTGTTGCATATACCAGACCTTTCTGTGGCTGTGCAACGGGTGCTGTGGTGTCCAAACTTGTGGCACTTGTAGCATTGAAGTGCCTCTGGGATGAAGGCTTCAATAGGAAAAGATCCCCATATACCAAGGGAGATTTGTTTAGGTATTGCTCCTTGGAAGGTGGCGATGACTTTCCTTGTGGGGTGCATCTTTTTGCATCTAGAATGTTTTCTAGTTATAGAATGGGCTCTAGAGGCAGGGTGGTTGGATACATGCAAGTGACGGCTTTCTTGATTTTCTCTTTGGGGTCTAACAGTTAAAAAAATGTATTCCCTCGAAGAATCTCTTCTGTATCTCTGCTCCTTGGGGTGATGATCATGTCACCAACTAGATTAGGTCTAACAGACATCCTCAGATTTGGATTCTGCTCCTTCAATTTTTCTATTTCAGCATAAGAGCCTTTGTATTTTGGAAGAGGTGATGGATTGATTGAAGGAAAGTTGCTGGGAAGTGGGGCTCTTTCGTGTTGGGTTGGTGTTTTCCTACAGGCTTTTTCTGCTTTCGAACATTGATCCATTCTTCAGAATGGGAATCATCATCAAACACAGAAGGGGCAGGGCTCGGTATTTCTGTGTTCCCATCACTTGAGACCGTGCAATTGTAAGTTAGGTCTTCATCAGAGGTTTGCTGGGTTTATGAGCCGATAACGACTCATAAAAGACTCGATGACGACGTGTCGGCGAATCCAAATTCGCGGCGACGATCGGCTGCACGACGGCTTGATGATGACGAGTGGGCGGATTCATGTTGAAACTGCAACTGGGGCACAAATGGCTGTTTAGCGCCTCAGTGGCGTGGTTGGTATGGTGTTGGCGTCCCACCTCTGTGGTCGCGAGTTCGATTCTCGACTATTATATTGAGGAATGAGAGATGTGTATTTCTGGTGATAGAAGTTCACTCTCTACGTGGTTCGGAAGTCACGTAAAGCCTTTAGTCCCGTTGCTGAATAACCACTGGTTCCATGCAACGTAAAAACACCATACAAACATACAAATGGCTGTTTTAAGGCGTCTCGCCTCATCGTCAATGGGCACCTAGGTTTTTAAAGCCCCGCTTACCAAGGCCTGAACACAGAGGCCAGGCTGCTATTATAGTAAATGGGCAGCTTTCGGTTCAGTTTAAGTGCTCAAGACTGCAGTCCCCCATCATAGTGTTTCTTTGAGACTGAATAAGTTGAACAATGGCTGTAATGCACCTGTTAGGAGCTCACAGCTTTCCAGACCTATTGAATCTTGCGAACACTGTTCAGTCTTCTCTCATTATAACCGTCAATAGATGTCTGTGAGGATGGAGATTCTGATCGCCCAAGAATCGAGGTTAATTCACTTTTGACACTGGGAAACTACGTAAGAATTATGCTGCATTTTACCTCAGTGATGGAAATAGATAAAGAAATAAACATCACTCAATTACGAGCACAATTAACGTTATAGTATTAAACATTAGATCTCATATACAATTAAGTAAAAGGAAAAAGAATTAATCAGAACGCATTCATGCGTTGGGAGACTGTAAAAATTAATTTCATTGTACTGTAGATTGAATACATGTCCTAGAGGTCTCCCGTAGGAATTAACTTTGTTTCAGACAAGTGAAAACAAAAAGCAGAGGGTGAAATTGCCTGATATCTTATCACTCTCTCTCTCTCTCTCTCTCTCTCTCTCTCTCTCTCTCCACATACATATACATACATGCATACATACATATATATATATATATATATATATATATATATATATATATATATATATGTGTGTGTGTGTGTGTGTGTGTGTGTGTGTGTGTGTGTGTGTGTGTATGTATGCATGTGGAGAGAGAGAAGGAAGAGAGAGAGAGAGAGAGAGCGAGAGGATTTTATCTACGCTATCTGAATCCCAGGCACCCTTTAATCAACGCTGACTATCATCTGGCTTTTGTATCAACATTTGTTGCTATAAATTATATGTGACAAATTCCAGTTTTTTCTGTGGTTATTGTTATTTATATGGTTAGAAATAGCTGAGCTCTGTTGTCCATACCCAAGTGACTTTTTATGTTGTATTAGTCTCTTGGGAAGTGATATTCCCCTATATATATATTATATATATATATATATATATATATATATATATACATATATATATAGAATCTATTTATATACATTATATATTATATAATTATAATTATATATAATATAATATATATTATAATATATAATACATACTATTATATATGATATATATATACTATATATATATATATCATATAGATATATATATATATATCATATATATATATATATATATATAACACACTAATCAAAACTGAACAAGTGGCAACTCTTACCTCTCAGTTGCTGGCCATCTCTCTTTGCAAACAATATCAATCTAGGCTAATGAATTCACGTAAATACAAAAATATGTTATTTATTTCCAAAACTAGATGAACATAGTATGGAGCAAAGTGACTAAAAAGGGTCATGTTAAGAACCAAGTCTGACCCACAAAAAGAAATGTAAATTATCATTCTATTCTCCTGAATTAGGCTAAGTAATCACCCCAAACTCCCAAATTGCCAACCACTACATTTCAATAGTCAAGTCTTTAGAGAATCCCATCTTTAGAATAATGACATGGGACCCATCTGACACAAAGAGACATATCCATTATATTTCCCACCACACAATTAATTAATTAATGTTAAATAAATGTATACACATCACACTTCTCTCTTTTAAAAAGCAACGGTTGTTCCTAAGTCTTTTAAATGTACCATACCTCTTCGATATGTTTCTTCCAACACTTTGTGCCCTCCGAACCGTCTTTTACCTTGCCCCCGGAGCGTGTGGCTTTTCGCACTAAGTATCGGTCGATTAGACCCATCATTACACGCACAAACGCATGTAGTCATCAGCCAAACCTTAAAACCCCATAGCAACTGGCTGTACAGGCCTCGGTCTCACGAATGCATACTCAACAATTCCTTCTTCGAGGAAGGCTGTCGCTAGGTTCTTTCTGTTTTAATTTGCCACATGATTTAGGGCTACCTTCGTTGCTGGAACCCTTGTGCCTCGCCGGATGCACAGAAGTTTAAGAACTCCTAACGCACAAATTGTGATTAGTATGACCGCTAGCATAACCGCAATCACTGGAATTGTGTAACGTTCGTTGATGAAAAACTCATCCTCATCACTAAGATAAGCAGAACTCGACAAATAGTTGTAGACGCAGGCTGAGCACGTAAAACTTCTCGAAACAACTCAGCATGCACCATTATTCAGCATCTGCGACCCTCGTAAGTGTATCCAACACCCCCTCATCGCAAAACTGTAGATTCAACATTTTCTACTGAAGGAAACGTGGTCACCACCTCGTTGTCAAGGAAATATCCTGTGACTGCCTTGCAAGTGCAACTCCCACCCACCTCGTAGAAGATTTTAGACTCCTGATTTATCCCAGAACATATCCTGAGACGATATACTGACGACGTTGCAAAGGCAATCCATAGCATCGCCACTCCTAATTTGCATGAAGTTATCCTTGCAGGTTTGCAAGCGTTACATACTGTACAGTTTTTCACAAAATTTTCCACATCTTTCCTCATGTTTTTCCAAATGTATTTAGCACGAACCTCATTATACGATTTTTCTATCCCAAGTGTGGACTACCGAACCTGCAATGTACTATATCCAAAACCACTGGAATTAGGAATTTCGGAATTATGATCTGTGTCGTATCTCCTTTGCTTTCACTGGTTCTCATTTTATATCTAATTTTCCTAACCAATAGATTACCTTCTAACTCCAAACCTGAAAAAGGCAACTTATAATGTTTCCTGGCTATAGTCCATTCACGTTTGTTTCGCGGTTATGATGGTTTGGTAAGAAACTAATATCTAAAAACTAATAACGGATAGGAACAGTGGTTAACTAGTAACAAATAACAGATGGTTACGAAGGTTTGGTAAAAACTGATGGTTACAATGTTTTGAGTGAAAAGATTTACACTTTCACACATTGCAATTTTTTGTGTTTTGTGTTTGTTTCATTTTGTGCATTTTTTCATTTTCTTGTTGAAGTGTGCCTTTTTATTTTGATACTGTCCACATTTTTCTGTATTTTCATTTACATTCACAATTTAATTGACATAGTTATTTTCATTGCTTAATCATTGCACATTTAATTAGATTTAACACTTGTGAATTAATTTGCATTTACTTAGAATTCTATTCAAGTTTTATTATTGTATAGCACTTGTGAATTAATTTCAAATTTTCAATTATTGCCTAACAGTTTTGAATTTTAATAGAATTAATTTTCTTGCATTTTGTGATAAATAAATTTTGATTTAACTTTACTTAATTTAATTCAAGAATTAATTAAACTTTACTTTGTTTTCAAGTAACAGTAATTTTCCCTGATATTGTGAATTTCACTTATAAATTTTGAGTTTAATAATAAATTTTTGTATTTAAAATTTTTATAAGTGTTTTCATTTCTAACCAGTATATTTGCATTTGATTATATTGATGTTAGGTAGAAACATAGAGTGGTGATTAATCTGCTTTCCTTCAATTTACTTGAAGTGACTTAGAACCAGGGAAGTACTTAGACTTCTGAAATCAGGGAAATACTTAGACTTTTAAAGTTGTTGATGGAGTGATGCCCTTTGATTAATTTAATTACTTACAAGATTACCTCACACCTGTTTTGATGAACTTAGTCTGATTTTCTGCAATACTGGTAAGTTGTTAAGGGATCACTGTTGCCTTTAGAGTATTCAGTCGTTTAATACCTGTGATGAGGGTTCAGGTGTCTGGCTTTTGTGAGGTAAAAATAAATGAATGGTAAGTGTAGTAACCAGATACTTGGCACTTCATTCTTATATATATATATATATATATATATATATATATATATATATATATATAATATTATATATATATATAATATATATATATATATATATATATATATGTATATATATATACACACACACACACCACACTATATATATATATATATTTCTGACTCACATCTGGATCGAACCCATGTCTATCAATTGAAAGACCAGAGTGTGATCCTGATGTGAGTCAGAAATATATATCTTTTCCACGAGTGATTTAGTGCTGATTATTTGACCATATTCACTCAGAAAGGAAAATTCGAATGAAATGCTGTCAATTGGGTCACTGTTGAGTCGGGAAGCTGGGAAAGATCTAAAGGAGAGCCAGTGTAGATGCATATGTATGAATTAAGTTTAATAAACAGAGCCCAATGAATCAAGAGCGTAAATGCAACTTATTCTCAAATGAATATTTTCTTTCCAAAAAATTATTCCCCCTCCTTCATACAAACGTAAATGCAAATAAGAAATGATTCCCCTGAGGGTAAGACGGGAGGACGTGTTATAAAAGATTAACCTGTCTGTAGCAAAAATCTATATCACTCTTGCCTTCAAGGATATAAATCAGGTTCGATTTTCTTTTACCTGGTCTCGTATAATAGACTGTGCGGTCACCATTCATCAACATATGAAGTCGATTCTTGACAGATTGTCATAGTTTTTCACTGTCGTAAAACATAACACTACAAATTTACTTGCCGTTTTCTTGCATGAAATTATGCTTCTCACTGCTTATTGCGTACTAAGAAAATTGGTATGTGAGTTGCAATATTGTTAAGGTCTTTGATCTGAAGGAATCTCATAAATCGTGTGCTCATTTTCATATTTTATTATGCGTTGCGATAAACTCGTTGTCTAGAGCCACAATATATTAAGTCTTTTTCTACTTGAATTTGACGAGAATGTGACGTCGCGTGTAAAAATCCCAGAGGGGGAACAAGTAGCAAAGTAAAAGACCAAAATTCAAGCTTGATAAAAATATCTTTAAAAAATGTCAGTGCTCTACATCCACTTAATTCATCATTAAACACTATCACATGATTTTACGCACATATACAGACATGTGTGCAAGTATATATCACGATACAGTCATGGCCAAAAAAGTCATTGGCCAGCGCTTTCTCGCAAGCACGGTTGAGTGATTCTCATGTACGCGTGAAGGCTGGGACATTTGTTGACGAAAAGACCACCCCAGCCAAAATCAGTTTCAGTGACACGGGGTCATTTAATGCATCTTAAGGCTCTCTCTCTCTCTCTCTCTCTCTCTCTCTCTCTCTCTCTCTCTCTCTCTCTCTCTCTCTCTCTCTCTCTCTCTCTCTCTCATTGACCTACGATGCTAATCGCAATCTCCAGACCGTGACACCTTTGTTCAAGTCATTATTAACTAAAAACTATCTCCAGTAGCAATACAGGTTTACACTTCCTCGCATATTAGTAGTGAGTCTTTTAATGAGATATACACCATATTAAATTCAAACTGATATCTGCTCTGTTCAATATTAAACGAACCACTTTTCTATGCAACGAAAAGTAATGGGCAAAGAATATAGAATATATGGTAAGATACTTGTATATGTTAACATGAAGGTTTAACAGGCAGTAGATATTGCTGAATATATTATACAATTACTCACCTGAGTGTTACTCTGCTGAATAAATCGTTTTCCAAAACCTAGTGACCTACGTAGCTTAATTTTACAAAGAGCATAGGTCTCTCAGACATCTCCCCAGTTCTTTCTAAGAGCAATGCTTCCCAGTTATACACCGCGCGTTCTGAAGAGCATTCGAAACATTCAAACCTACATTATCTTCCTCGTATTATAATTATGTAGTCCGTTTAACCTACATCAACTATAGAAGGCATTTTACTTGTAAAACAAATTCGAGGTACCAGATTAGATTTGCCATATTTGAAAAAGGAGAAGTCTGAGCGAAAGAATCAGGAATACAAGATCAATAGATAGATCCAGAAAATCTAGGACAACGGTGCATAACACTATCAAACATTACTGCAGCGTGCATTTGTTCTTAAATTGAAGAGATCCATGCTAATTTGGAAGTTCCTTAATCCACTACGTCGGAAAATCTTGTCCAAAAGGGTATCTAGGGAAGAAGAAGGACCATCGCTGAAAAGGGAAATAAAATCTCGAGGGGCAGCTGACATGCAGATAGGAAAACAGTTTTCTAAGGATAGTGGAACAGAACTGAAGGCTTTTATATCATTATTCTTGAGATGTAAAGGGCTTTTGGAAACGCTGCACGATGCTTTTAAATACAGATGAAAGAAATTTTATTGTGACAGGTAACACGTAGTACAGACAAATATTCAAAATCATTTAGGACACAGACGCTTTGGTTTTAGAGACACATCAATTAGGAAAAAGCACAATCTCAGTAACTCAGTAAATTCTCCAATATCCCAGAGATAACCGTCGCGTTTCCCTTGTCTATACCTCATACTGATCCATTCCTGATCAATGTTGAGAAAAAAGCGTCTTTTTCATTCTACATTTGAGAAGCTGGAGAAAATGTGAAAGGAGTTGCATCATCTACTCTGTGTACTATCTTATATTCAAGCCCAACAATCCTTTTAATAGTAAAGATTAAAAACAACAGACCAAGTCAATACAATGTATCTTAATAATGGAAATGACAACAGTCCCTTAAAACAAAATGTAAAATAAAGATAAGATTTCGTTCTCAGTTGTCTTGAGTAACGGACTATGTAGCTGATAGTAGAACAGAAGTAAAGGAAATTGGGTACAATTAGTCATAAACAAAAATATGAAAACAAACAAAACTGGCATAAATAGGGAAGAATTTGTTAAAAAGTTAATTTTTGATATCTAGATAAGATTTCTCATTACAGGCAACTTTCCAGGTTAAATAGCACAAATGATGTCCTTGTATTTCGTTTGATGCCAAACTAATGCCTTTCTAGTGTTCTTTACAGATGACAATTGAATCTGATACCTTTCATTTCTAATTTACTTCCTTGTTATCAAGTTCATTAAAATATAAGGGAATTTTAACTACTTCAGGTAAATTAAATACCAAACATTTGGAATAACCTTATTTGTGGGTAGATGGCTGTTTTCAATTACTAAGAACATATGCAAATGTCAAATGAAATATTTCCAAAACTGGATGAGAGGCACTGAAGTTATTTTATGCACAATAAATTATAAAACTGCTTCGCTTGGAGGAAAGTAATTATTCTGTATATCTTGTCAGCCGTGATGAGATTTTCTTTGGCTATTCATTTCAGATATGATGTAAAATCCAAAAGCACAGTCATCAACACTTGTTGTCACTTCCCATTTCCTTGGGACATTGGCCTTTATCTATAGGGTGAAATTATTCCACAGATAAAATTAATTAGTGGAGTCTTTGACTTAATGCACAAGTGTTTGAGGATATCATGCGTTATTGTACATGTTTACCAAACTTATATATTCAGAACACATCACTAGAATTTTGTTTGTTTGTTATAGAGGATAAAAGTTTTAAAATTATTAGAAATGGCTAGCTTTGATACAAAAATTCTGCACTAGCTCTTATCTTACTTTCTAGTACCTCAATTCCTAAAATAATCCTGTTTCTTCTTCAGTTGCTCCATATTTGTTTGGAACCCTTGATGTCATGTCATTTGAGAAGGAAATTGAGCTTCTTTAAAGATTGATTTAAATTTCAGAAACAACTCATGCAAATCCTTTTGTAGCCCAGGAGATAACTGAATTCATTTTACCACTAGACTAGAGTTACACAGTTGCAAATACTCTTCTTCTTTCCCAACGTTATCCTTACATTAAGGGGTCGGTTGCCTGATGCGCCTTCTCCACTGCCTTCGATCATAGGCATCATCCTCCACCAAACCTCTTCTCTCCATATCTTCCTTCACTTTATCTCGCCATCTAATTCTCTGTCTCCCTCTCGATCTTCTTTCTCAATCAGGTTCCTCCCAAGCCCTCTTCACTCCCTCTTCATCATCCATCCTCAACACATGCTCATACCATCCCAATCGGTACTCTCTTATCACCTCTGTAATCTTTACTAGGCCCGCCCTTCTTACTTCATCATCTTCCAGTCTCTCAAGCAGCGATATTCCCTTAATCCACCTCAGCATTCTCATCTCTGTTCTCTCAAGCTTTACTTTCTCTTTTCTTCTTAGAGCTCATGTTTCTGCCCCATACATTAACACTGGTCTTATCACTGTTTTATATCTTGACTTTTACCTTGATTAGTATTTTCTTATCACACACCAATCCAGCTACCTCTCTCCACTTCCCACATGCAGCTTTTATTCTGCTGTCAACTTCAGGGTCACATCCTCCCTCTTGGCTTAAAGTAGATCCTAAGTATTTAAACTTTTCTGCCCGTTTTATAATTGAGCCTCTTCTTTCATGTATTACTATTCAGTGTCTATCTTCCCTACTGCTCAGCAAAACAACAACTCCCACAGATCTTCATTCCTGATCTCTTCACTCAACACATCCATGACCAGCAAAAATAAAATGGGCTAAACGTTGATACCTGGTGTAATCCAACACTAACTTCAAGGTTTTCTGTTTCCCCAACTGCTGTTCTCACTTTTGTGCTCGTTCTTTTATATATCATCTCGACCAGCCATAACCACATTTTCTGGGATTTTCCTTTTCCTTAAACATCAAAGCATCTCTTCTCTTGTGATTCTATCATATGCTTTCTCCAGGTGTATAAATGCACAATAGAACTCCTGGTTTCCCTCTAGTCTCTTTTCCTGTAGCTGTCTTACAATGAAGATGGCATCCACCGTCCCTCTTCCTCTCATGAATCCCTTCTGCTGTTTCCCGATCTTTACAATCTCTCTTAATCTCTCATCCAGTATTCTCTCTAAAACTTTCAATCCATGTTCTGTTAGTTTAATTCCCCTGTATTTACCACAATTACACAGTTGCATATACTGGACACCTTTAAAACCTGCACCACTGACTTCATGTGAAAAATACTTCAATAACACATTCAGTAAACTATCATTAGTTTTCTTAAGTTTGTTAGCTTTGAGTAAATTCATATACATACGCAATTACTTTTCTCTTTTTATTGTCTTAATTCGATGCACAGGGGGTAAGGTATTAATTAAACAAAGAAGCAGTACTTAACCACAGACAAAGAAAACAAGCCTTTGCTCCTCACGGTAGAATATAAAACATTTCTCATATTTTCTTTTTTTCTCTCTCTTGTCAAAGAGTCCTTGCCTTCTCTCCTGAATATTTCAAACGTTTTATATGTGAAACCATCATGACTATTTCTAATGTTCACCGAGAATCTGGGTCTGTCTTAATGTGAGGCATCAATTCTGAAAACGTAGGTGATTTTTTATGTCACCGCCTCTGGAACCATTATACCAGTGAAGGTGATGGCACAGAAACTGGGCCTTGAAATTGAGATCATCTGGATTTCCACTCGTAATTGGCATAAGAGCTACTTTGATAATTATTTGCTTAGTTTACCTGACGAAAGTTGCGTACATAACACGTCTCTTAATATTTTTTTCATCTTATATTATGCTCAATAAAAATACTTAGTCTCCATTTTCTTTAGTATCACAGGCAAAATCAATAGCATAACGTCTGACGTTTAGATAAACAAACATTTGGAGAGCTTTATATATTAGCACAGTTCCGGGAATTTTTAGATTCCATACTTCCTCAAATAAAGTAGACCTTGCTGTCTACATAGATAAGCAGCAATTGTTTTAAACGTCTTTTGTGTTCACAATATATGTTTATCAATTAGGTCCTTCTCATGAGCTATAATTTCCATGATATTTTTGACAGTTAGCGTAACGGTGTAAAAAATCATTTCTATCAATGTCACGAATAACGAAACCCCAACTGAACGATCTTTTATGGTTTCAAAGTAAGTACTCAATAAGGAAGCACATCCGACCTGCTCTTGTCAAGCTCCCTGATTAGATACTTAGAAAGGGATCGAGCCGAGCGGGTGGAACAGGAACAATCCTTCCTGCGGCAACATCATTTCCAAGAAAACCCTCTACCCCTGGCGTGATCAGAACAAGAACTGATAACTATATATGATAACGTAGGCAATTGAACTGAATCTGCTTTCACCTAAGTTCAATCCTTTCACTTTCCTCACAAAAAAAAAACATTAATTCTCCATTTCCATTTCCCCACTTTGTATTGATGCAATGTACTGATCGCTTTCCAAGACCAGTTTACGTTAGTACTTATTTCAGACACCAACAGTCTGCATAGACAATGTTTTATTATTAATAAGGAAAGTAGTCACTGATTCTCGTTCTTTGAATAGAAAGGCAACACTTCCACGGTGAGTCTGGTCTCCTAAGTGTGTTATTACTTGGTGAATGGTTGCTGTACCTGGAGTAATCTCACGCGAACTTTGCTCAGAAAAGAGCGTTAAGGTATTTCTAATGAACTTTACATTTGCGCACACGCACTCGTATGCATCAACAGATATCATAGTTTGTAATTATATAAAAGCAAGCATGACAACTTTGTTGTTTCATTACACGTAAAATCTTGAAGTAAATGATAACATTTTTCACTGAATTGTCTATGGCTGTTCACCAAGCGTATGTAAAAAGTGGAAAAATTAGTTTTGTTAGTATTGTTTTAGAACTGGATTTCAATGAAGCAAGGTTTCTACAGCCGTCAGGAAGAAAGAAGAGAGGAAGAGAGAATTTGACCGCCATATTGTCTTTCAAGTTAAAGAACGGAATGCTGCTCAATAGAAATACCAGTGAAGGGTGACTAAAGAGTTTCAGAATTAAGGTCAACTTGAATACTGTGTCCAGTACTGAGTGTACAACTGAGCATTATGGAATTTTTCGCAATGAACTTATTCTAATACATTACCTTGTACAGACGTGCATGCAGAATATAGCATTACATTTCGCTCGCTTTGAGGGATTAATTTTCGAAAATTGCGGTAAAAAAAAAGAACATGAGCAAGTCTTTAATCATTTGAAATCTTGAACTGATATAGATAGTAAGAAATGTGCCAGTGTCAGTGGTTAAAAGAAAAATCCTGTACTGAACGTTGAGATTTCATACACAAAGTATTCTCTGGACTTGAAGATGAGCGTTTCATTCCTAGAGCTATGAATGAAAATGATACATCGAGTGTAAATTCTCTCTCTCTCTCTCTCTCTCTCTCTCTCTCTCTCTCTCTCTCTCTCTCTCTCTCTCTGCTGAAATCTAGAGTGTTTTATTTCATTCCTTACCATTACCTTCAGCATCGCCTCCATCACCGCCTGACACAAAGGGCATCTAAAATTCTCCTACTTATGTTTCTCTAGTACTTCATTTTCCACAAATCTCCACTCACCCCAGCCTCCTTCTCCATAGTTTTCATTATAGTAGTTCTGGGTCTGACTAGTCCTCTGGTGCCCACAGGAGCCAACTGACACTATTACGGTATTATTTTCATAGAGGTTTTCTGGGTCACCTCCATTTCCTTTACATCATGATCTCTTCTACAATTAGAACTCCCTTAATTTCCTTATAGTGTCCTTTCGAATCCTGATATTCCTGTTATAGTTTTATTCTCAGATCGACAAAATCTTTTACACAGAGTTTCTTTGTCTACCAAGATTCATTCCTGCTGCAACAGGGGTCCTACAAATTCTTACTCTCGTGTGCACTTTAAATTCGATTGATTTCCAGATTTTATTCCTCCTCCCCATCATTGATTTGCCATTTTTATTATATCACTAAATTCTCCATCTAATATTATTTCATCCAACTGTCCTGGCCTTATTACCTATGTTTTTCATGGCTTTATTTTGAATCCCATCATGCATTCTATTAAGCGAACTTCGTCAACCTTCTGATGTGTTGCTGATAAAAAAGGCATCTTTTGATTATTCAAAATCTGTTCCTCTCGCTGTTACCCATATTTGAATTATTAAGAAAGTATAGAAAAGAATTTGATCAGAATTACTATACTAGTTAATTTAAAGGATGATGCGATCTATATGGGGATCATGAATGGCAGATCTTTTGAACAGTGATATCTCATATTAAATGTTGCTACCCATTCTGCAGCTGCCAAGATCTTCGACTTAAACCAGTTTTCGTGACGAATGAAAATGGATCCAAATTATTACAATAAAAAATTCAAATAGAAGTAGAACTAACGGGAATAAAATACTCGAATCCAGTCTGAAATGTAATCGAGAAGGCTAATGTTGCATAGGGTCCGGGATAACTAAGCACTTTTTAGAGCTGATTTCACTGCTAATCAGAACGTCAACATAAATGTTCATTAGTCTGAAAGCATCACAACAAGAACATGTACTTATATCCCTGTGGAACTGCTCTCTTAGTAGAAATTAAGAGTACGGAGTTATATTTCTTAACAATAACCAAATAGTATTGCTAAATGTTCACACAATAATAACAGCGTTTTCAGTTCTCTTTCCACACTGAATTCGTCATTCTTTTATCGTGAGATTCTAACAAAAACGTTCTCTTCGTCATGAATACTTCCAATCATACTGATGTGACTTTGAAGCAATGGCACCTCCAAAATACATAACGTAATTCTACCTCCATTTATTCTACCAAAATAATTTTTCAGTTGAAACTAAAGTCCTCACATAACGGCTTTTTAAAAAGCAATACTGATCGTGGTAAGTTAATAAGGTCAGTATCATTACGATTCTTTAAGCAAATGCTATTCCTGCTACTACTACATTACTAACTATCTCAACATTAATCCATTCCCCCAAAACAGCGTTTTATTGATTAAAGAAAACGCAGTGAGCACTGTCACAGTTCCTCTTTTAGAGTTAAAATTCCACTCTATTAACCGCTTCATGCACCCACACAAAAGAATAACTAACAGCACGACACACAATTCTGTTGACACTGCCATTTACCATTATTGTAAACACATTCTTTTGACATCCGAAAGCTGTGGTCTCTCCTCTCCAATAAAGCTTTCATGACGTCTGTACAGCCTTCCACTGTTCTCTCGTCTTTTTCACAAATGCTTCTGAATTCTACTTTCAACATGACCTAACCATCTCAAAACACTTTGGTCGCTCCTTTTACCTAGTCTAGCCTTTTTACCACCTCTTCTGTCGGTTCCACACTTCATATCCTTTTAGTTCTTCTTATGCCATATATATAAGCTTTGATAGCTCAGTGGCACAAGTCACTGTGCATCGTTGTTTATAAGCCAGGCAGTGGTATGGTGAACCGGATATTAAACTCTCTCTCTCTGTATACATATATATATATATATATATATATATATATATATATATATATATATATATATATATATATATATATATATATATATATATATATATATATATATATATATATATATATATATATATATATATATTTAGTATATATATATATATATATATATATATATATATATATAAATGTGTGTATAATGGTAGATGCAAATTTAGAGTATGAAAGAAGCCTACTAATAAGGATCATCACTCCTTCCGGATCACTCCACCAAGGACAAGGTTTCCGTGAGTGCTGCTGCACCTGTATAGGACATACAGGTTGCCCATCCATTGTGTATCCACCATTTAGGATTGCCCATTTATCAGTGCCTTCAGGAGCACTCCATTCATTGTGTATCCACCCATCAGTGTGACCTCTACATGGCACACTCCACTACAGTACCACTTTATCAAGAAGGTGCCATTCAAGAAGTGCCACCAACTTACAGGACACTTCCCCAGTGCCACAGAGCACCCAGACATTGTACATCACCACATTTCCAGACCATCCGCCACAAGTTTCCCAGCAAACTGGACCCATGGCGCTAGAGAGGCTCCAAACCCTCATGACTCTGGGCAAGGAGGCCGGTTATACTGGACCTACACTTGGCCAGTGGCTGAAGGCGCAGCTGGATGATGCACGCCAGAAAGAAGGGGAGATAAGAGAAAGGCTGAGAAAAGCGAGAGAAGATGAGGGGAAGGCGAGAGAAGATGAGAGGATGGCGAGAGAAGAAAAGTGGAAGCATGAGCTAGCTCTCTTGGAGGAAGAGATCAAGCTGGAGAAGGCACGTAAGGAGAGCGCCGAAGCTCTGACCACTCAGCAAGCTTCCAGCCCCACACCTACTGTGCCTCACAATCCCACCATGTCCTGCCAGCCTTTTGCTGCTTCACTTCTGCTCACTGCCCGAGAAGACTTTTCACATGTGCCAGAGGGTGCTGTAAGCCTTGGTGACCAAACAGATTCGTGACCTGTGGTGCCATCTCGGCCCCATCATCAAATGCCAAGGAAGAAGTTCTGGAGGAGGTTCTGCTGAGACTGTGGCCGCAAGGGTCACATGTCTACATGCTATGGAGGGTGTGCAAACCACAATCTACCTCCCATTGCTATGGCCATCACCAATTCCTCTTCATTAGGTCCCCTGGGTATGGGCCCCATAACTGTAGCACCCCTCTAAAGCCATTATCCTGCAAGATACATCAGAGCCTTTGAGGACTTTGGCATGCAAATCTCCCTAATACGGGAAGATAGAATTCCCCATGGGACCAACGCCAATAGAAATCAACTAATTACCATTGAAGGTATCAACCATATCAAGTTGATCCTTCCCACCATCCAACTGAGAGTCACAAGACCTCACCGTTCCAAAGTGTGTACCCTTGCAGTAGCAAGCTACATTCCAGGAGGTTACGACCTCCTCCTGGGGCAAAACTTCAAGCCCTCTCTTCTCCAACCAACCAGGGGTCCTAACCCCACAACCAGCTCCTCCAAAGCAGGGAGCCACCAAAGACCTACTTCCTCCCGGAAATCGACCATTCACACTTACGCTGCAAAACCTGCAACGTAATAGGGCACTCCACAAATTGGTCTAGGTGCCCTAACAAGCTACGAGCAGCAGAAACTATCCTTTCTCAAAATGGCTCAGCCTTCCACTTGAGACAGGAACCTCTGTCTCCCATCACCACGGGCACTCCAAGAAGTTTTGCACCTTCGGTACCTGTCCCAGGTATGCCAAACCTTATGATTCTTCTTCGCCATCACCTTCGTCAGCTGAGAATGAACCTCTGGCAGACCTCACCATTACACCTTTACTGGTCGACCAGGAACTGCCAAACCATGCGTCAGCCTTGAGTCTTACCCTTACGACGACTGTCGCAACAGCCAGAGTGAGGGCCTCCCCCGCAGTAGGCTCTACCTCTACGACCGTTGCTGCAGCAGCCAAAGTAGGTTGTTTGCCTGTAGTCCCTAGGGCTACCACTGCCTCTGCTTCCTGATATCGTTTTGGGCCTTTCCCCAGAGTCGGTGCCTCCGTCAACTCCTAGGACTGGTGCAGCCAGGCCCTGGAGGAACAAGAAGAAGAAGAAGGGACGTAACAAATTCACCAATTAACCGAAGAGCCACATGCTCTCCTTGGCACCTGTGCCATAGGTGCAGTGCCACATTCAATCGCAGAGTGATCCTTGCACCCACCCAGAGAGGGTAGCTGGCTTGATCTCTGCCTGTAGACTAACATCCTCTAACCCCTAGACCTTGTACTACTAACCCTCACTTAACTGTCATAATTGCCTATCCACTTCTCATCCTGGCACTATCCTAATCACTCATCACCTTCATGCATCATTCCTTACCTCACGTACTTTAACCCTTCAGGTTAATCAACCTCTGTTATTGCGTACCACATTCTGGAATGATTGCGCCCTTTTTTATTAATTGTATAGAGTAGGTTAGGCTATTTAATTTAGAACCAGGACATTAGGGTAGTAGCAAGTAGAATTGTCAAAGTAACCTTACTTAGGGATAGAGTAGCCTGTCATCGCAGACGACCATTAGTTCTCATTTAGGCTAGACTACATTATTAATTCAGTAAGTTAGGTAGGCCATTATAGTTAGCTGTATCGCTGTTCTAAAACCTTAGTTAGAGAAAGAGGACTGTCTAGTCTGGGCAAGATACTTATTAGCCAAGGCCTTCACGCCTGAAAGGGAGTGAATGCCTTCTTAACAGGGGGAGCTTTTTACGGTTTTTATCTCGCCTCGCCTCACCAGTATTTAAAATTGGATTTTAGCTAGAAGCAGCAGCCATTTTACCCACACACTGTACATCTCTGGGGGGAGGGTGGGTTGGGGGGGATTTAGGGAAATCAGCATAGACAAGGCCAGACAAGGGAGATAGGAATGTCCGGTCCTCTTCGTAGTTTTCCAGGAGGGTATACAGCTGTTAAGCACTAGGGACATAACACAAGGGAAATTGGGCAGCTAGGTAGGCCCTTCCTAGACCTAGTCTTAAGACCTATTATACCTTGACCTTGTTACTGGCTGTATGTCTGTTCCAGAATGACCTGCCAATGGTGGGGGGGGGAACTCTACCCCAAAGCTGCTCAACGACCTGTATGGCCCTCACTCCTTGCTAATTGCTCATCAAAGACAGACGTGTCCTCGCCTTTCTATAGGTCTACAGAAAGGCAATTGCTGGCATGCCCAGACTCAAACAAAGCCGTCTCCATTTTCTCTTATCAAGTCACACACCATAAGGCATCCTGGTACGTCTGAGTTACATTCATATAGCCAGTTCTTTTCCTCCAAGTCAAACAAACTCTCCCCCATTTTCAAATTCAATTTCCCACTTCTCTAATGAACATCCTTTTGTCCAACCTAGCAAGCACATGTTTCCCTTGTGACTTGTCCAAGATCAACAAAGACCTTCATTTAGCTATTTAACTCAAGCATTAGATTTCTCCCCGTATTATCAGCATTCTGTTTGATATAAGGATAAATTTCCCTCCATAGTGCAGTAGTCATAATTCATGTGAGAGAAGTCTTTGTTTTGTGTTGTTTATAACCTGGAATCCCATTCCAGGTTCTGACTGTGCCCTGATTCTGTGCCAGCGCTCATTTACCTTCGAAGATATCATCAAAAATTGGCAACCAGCCTTGCATAGATTGTAAATTTGCCCCATCTCTCATGTTATTGTGAATAATGGAATAATTTAACACAGTATTCTCTGCCCTCTCCACGGGCTGTTCAATTCTGTGTAAATAAACCTAATTTAAATCTAATTGGCTGCTTTCCTGGCAACCTTAACCAATTAAACAGTTTTCTAACGCAAGGTAAGTCAAAGTGCTTCATTATTACTCCGTATCCTTACGTGTGTGGGTTTTGGCGGACCTTTACGGCAAATCCTAAGATTTTATTAATATGCCCTCATCCAAAACGACCCCCACACTTAAAAATATACATAGTTATATATGAACATATATATATGTGTGTGTATGTATGTGTGTATGTGTACAAGCCAACTTGATTGGTGATTGTGTATTTTTATGCTTAATCATTTACATATGACCTAAGTTCTTTGACTATTGAACAAGCATCATCGAACCTGGACATCCTCCACCTCATGGATTCGAAATACTCTGAGGATTTAGGGTCTTGTGGTTTTTGTAGAGGGAATACCAAAGGAATGTTATGGTAATAAGTATTGCTTAAAGTAAATTGAAATGAAGATTTCGGAAGTTTTTGGTGGATTTGTAATGGTACTGAATGTCCTTTATGAAGTTGTTGAAACACAAAGGATAGGGAAGAAATGAGAATCATATTGACGAGCAATATGAGTTCATCCTTCCATAAAAGCAGAGTTGGCATCCACTGGGTCCTATGAGTTACAAAAATAATGCAACCGCTATCCGTTACTGCTGTAGGCAAGTATAGATAAGTGAACGCGAGGTAAGACGAATGTACCTTTGCCTCATTCTCCTTCTTTCTTTTGCTTTAGACAAATTGTACCGCAATCAATATTCACACTGCCATACATATTCATTCATGGAAGACTAGTAGTGAAAGCAATTTTTCAACGTCCGCGGGAAGCGAATGTGTGTGTACGCACACACACACACACACACACACACATATGTATATATATATATATATATATATATATATATATATATATATATATATATATATATATATATGGAAGAGAATGGGTCCTGATTTTTTGTAACAGATAGCAGTTACTTGATGCTATTTTTATCCTTAAGCTGCGTGTCCAAGTTACTGATGTCAGGTAGTGCATTATGGACACGACGCTTATTAGAAACCCTTTTATGAATCGCACACACACATATATATATAAATATATATATATATATATATATATATATATATATATATATATATATATATATATATATATATGAAACACACCACACACACACACACACACACATACACATATATATAATATAATATATATATATATATATATATATATATATGTATATACTACTTACATATAGTTATTAGTTTTATGAATATAATACTTATACTAATTTATATATATATTAGTATAGATAATATTAATAACAATATAAATATATTAATTATATACTATATTATATTGTGTGGTGTGTGTGTGTGTTTGGTGTGTTGTGTGTTTCACTTATATATATATATATAATAATATATATAATTTTATATATAATATATATTATAATAATTCATATATTCTTTATATATTATATGTGTTGTGTTGCGATTCATAAAAAAGGGTTTTCGTTTAATTATTTGCGTGCCGTGTCCATTTTTATAATGCAAAACTAACCCTTGGACATCAGGTAACTTTGGACACGCAGCTTAAAGGATAAAAATAAAAAATAGGCAAGTCAAAAGTAACGTGCTTTAATCCCTGTTGACAAAAAAATCAGGAGGGACCCATTCCTCTTCCCATATTATATAATAATATATATATTATATATATTATATATATATTAATCATTATATAATAATATTATACAATATTGTGTGTTGTGTGTTTGTGTGGTGTTGTGGCGTACACCACACAACCACACCACAACAACACATATAAATTACTATAGTATATGTGTGTTGGTGGTGGGTGGTGTTGTGGTGTGGTGTGGTGTGTTGTGTGTGTGGTTGGTTTTCATAAAAGGATTTTTTCTTATTAAAGGGCCGTTCGTGTTCCATAATGCACTACCTGACATCAGTAATTTGGACACGCAGCTTAAGGATAAAAATAGCATCAAGTAACTGTTATCTGTTACAAAAAATCAGGACCCACTCTCTTCCATTTCGGTGCCAGGCCTTACTCCTTGAATAACAAAAGCTCATAATGTCCGACAGTCTTCACTTAGAACAGGAGATTCCATAAAGAAATCATTAATTTTGTGTTTTCTGACATTTTACCCTCGATGAAAACTCGTTTTGGAAAGGGAACAATACCCTACCCGTCCTACATTCAAGAGGGGTCGACTGAGTCGGGGCAGGAACACAGTAAGTTTCAAATAACAGCAAAGAATTACAATCAGCTTATCGGGACTAAGACAAATCAAAGTGAAAGCGAATCTCTGTGGACAGAAAAATAATTTCATGACGTTACAACGGAATTCTTAATGTACAATAATGCTATTTCTTACCCATAATGATTAGAGCAGAAAACGATTATACACAGGTGACCGGAAAACAAATAGATGACCAAAAGGATAAAAGAAGTCGTCAAGGCTGAGAAATAAAGCTGACTTCATAGATAACTTTCACAAATTATGTGTTAAGCTTATGGTCGCGATAAAACTGCAGTTTCTGAGACAGAATTACAGCTTTTATAATGTAATAATACTCTGGATTAACGGCATAGCCTTAATTCTAACGATTATTCGACAATTTCGGTAAAATTATGAAAAACGCTGGAGCAGTAATACGTCAGTTTAGAAGGTCCATGGATAAGTTTGTTTTTTTTTTATCAAATTGCACCTCGCCATATTACTAATATGATTAATTGAGGGATCATTCCTACACGTTAACACCCTGAGAAGAAGTCCTGGAATAAGGAAATAGAAAACAACTTACACAACTGAAAGAGCTGCGTGAAGGAAGAACCTGCTTCTGCACGATCGCAGCTAAGCGGCGGCGGTGTTGCGTTTTGCTGTGTGTTTTACTGAATTGTTGAGACCATCGTGAGATTCTTTACATGTCGCTTTATGAAGCCTGCTATCTTCGAACAATTCCCCATTTTCATCTAGACTATGTGAACGACTGCCAGTTCTCTATGCATTCTTTTTCCCTTTAATATCAGTGACTTAGCAAGTTCATATGTTTAATTACCAACTTTCCTCTGTATTTCGCTAGAAAATGACACCTGTTTATTAGACGTTCTTGTAAAAGCACGATGCCGCATGGGAATGCTGGCATATTGTATAGGGATAGTGGGACTAACTGTGAATAATGTCCTAAATTTCAACATTATTAACGGATTCCGAAATAATTCTATAATATTTACAAGAATATTTTAGAATACGCAAATGCATTTTGTCAGGTATCTGCGAAGGCTAAATCCTTTTTAAAAGACTTTAACCTCTCTGCCTAAAGCTGAGATAACTCAAAATGCAGATGTGCGCAGTATTGTTCCTTTGTCTTGGGCATAGTGTAATCGAGGCGGTTATAAGAATTACAGAAGCGCAACTTATAAAGTTAGCGAGGAAAGTTGGATACAAGGATATAATGAGAAAATAGGCAGGTAACAGACGGACTGATAAGGGAGAATGGAGCGTGTCCAGGCATGGAAAATGGTTTTAGGATCACAATAAGGATTTGTGAAGAAGCAGCATAAATAAACCAAGGACACTTTATGACTGAGTCAGTGAAGAGGTAAAGTGCAGTGTTCGGGCTGTACTGAATACAAAATATGTAGGCAGAAGAGGGACGGTTTAAAGTAAAAATGAGTCTGAGATTAAGGTATATTTCTCAAAGGGCGTTAAATAAATATCTCGATAAGTGGTGTGAATCCAGGAGTAGTAGAAAAAAAATATTACATGTAGAAGCAATGTTGTGGGATAAGAAGAAAGCGAATGATGCAAGGCATATGTGATGTATGCAGACGGAGAGATGAAGGCTAACGGGGAAGGTGGAAGACGAAAGTGGCTGATATCTTCAGGTATTTTGGAGTAAATTTAATTGAAGGCAGACAGTAGGAGAGGGTAGGAATAAGCACATGACAGGTGCAGCAGCGAGGGAGCCGGGTCTCCTAAATAGGCAAGGAAGTTGTCGTGTACGAGAAGGGACTGATTAGCAAATTCTTCATTAACGATGTGAAGTGTAGATGTTGAATGTGAATGAGAGAAAAAACTAGATACTGTTGATATGAATCGTCTATATCTCGTGTATAAAGCAATAAAGGGCTGAGCAACACGGGGATATGTAGAAAAAGTGACAAAAAGGTTTGTAATGTACGGGTGAAGAGATGGATCAGAAAGGGTTCCTATGGAAAAAATTTCATTATATTTCTAGAAAGAGTCTGAAGTTTGGCAGTGGAGGTGGTAGGAGAAAAGGAAGCCATTGAAAGAATTCGATATATAGTGTGCAAGTGTTACTAAAGAGGATGGGCCTTAATATCCAACTAGCCTGCAAGTAAGGTAGCAATTGTTTGTAAGGGCTTAATACGCTGCTGATGATCCATCAGTTCAGTTGTATGAAGCGGTTAATGTTGTGGAAGTTTTCTACACATAGAATTCGTCCACGATTCACCGGTAAAAGTATGAATGTGACAGTGACCACTGGTGTTTTGACTGTAGCCAATCCCTCTAAAGGAAACCGCTTGCTGAGAAATTGGGAGCTTGTCCCTATCTGAGCTTTACCACTCCCAAAATCTAAATAGGAACAAGAAAAACCCTATCCATATGCACACACACACACACACACACACACACAACATATATATATATATTGGATCGACAAGGGAGGTTACTGCAGGTCAGATATTGCAGCCACATTTGGGTTTTAGCTTTCGCACTGGCCAAAGAATTAAGCAGCCAGAATTTCTAATATTAGAAATCTTATGCCGCATTATGTAAAACCGAAGTCCTGAAACAACACTTTTCAATAATTGGTTATGTAAGGGACCCAGATCACTTAACAACTTTAGAATCGTTATATATTAAAAGACTGGTTCCCTCTCTCAATAGTAATACTTCCTCAGGAACTTTGTATCTGGCATAGTTGTCGTCTGGCCTTGGACGTCATTGTATGTCACTCCCTCTTCTCTCCTGCTTATAGATGGTTGGTGTTTTGGTAGTCTCTTTTTGGTTTCTGTTTTATGTACTTTTTATACTCTTTTACTTTTTATTGTTTTAACTTGTAAATTTTAATTACCTTTGAATTCTTTTTGGGGATGTTTTTAATGAATAATGTATTTTATTGTCTTTTACCTTTGACAGACTGATGATGCACTGAGTAGTGCGAAACGTTTCTTTGCTGTTAATTAAACATGGCCTTTTTAAACAACATGTGTATCATGGACCCTCCTGAAGTCTATATATCTTGCTGACTGGAATTTATATATATATATATATATATATATATATTATATATATATATATACATGTATGTATGTCATATATATATATATATAATATATATATCTATATATAATATATATCATATATATGTATGTATAGTATGTATACTTATATTTATATATATAAGTTGTACTGTTAATGTAATTTGTAATGTATGGATATAGTATATTAATTAATATATATATTATCATATTATATGTGTGTCTGTGTGTGTGTGTGTGTGTGTGTGTGTGTGTGTGTGTGTGCCTTTCAGTAAACTACTCCTTGGCTTTGGGTCGAAAGAAACTTCAGGGAATAGGTCTCAAGAACTTTGTGTTCGGTCATAACTGTTCTCTTTCATGACATTATTGACAGATGGAGTTTCCAGTTAAACTTGAACCACTTTGCTAAGTACAGCTAGTTTACTGCCTTTTCCTTTTGTGCAAGAGAATTCGTGTGGCAGAGATGACCATGGTCCCAATTGCTGAACAATCCCAGCCTTTCTTGCCTTATTAAATGCAACTGGTAGATACTGTTTTGATTTAATCGGTACCTTCTTAATATCTTCATATGGATTATATTTTCCTCAGGATTTCTTAATGTTGGTTCAAAAACGTTTACAAGGATTGGAGGATTTCAGTTTCGTCAGCAATATCTCAACTTAATGTTATTCGTATGATTTTGGAAAATGTCGGAAAAATTAAATGGTTAAAATTAATATGGATAATTTATACGTGTTTTTGCAGTCAAATCTGAATATAATTTTGCAGCAATAATGAGCATTTAAATCTATACCGCTATATAAATTCAAATTATCTTCAACTGACTTATTATTTAACAGGAATATTATTTTGCTTCGTGCCTCTTTAATGTAGACAACGAATTTATCTCTGTGAAGATAAAGGGACTTATCTATGGATGGATAGTTAGAAATACCCTGAATGAAGAGGAATAACATATAAGAATTATAATTTAAAGCATTATTCGCAAAATTAAAAAAACAAATGCTTGAATATAAACGTGAAAGTAGATATCGGCTGCTTCACAAGTTTTGGTGATTGTTATTGAAATAATGATTTCCAACAATACCTGAAATTCGTAATTCCGTGGAAGCATAATGTTAATCTTGAATATTGACTTTATCTCATTGAACAAACAACACTCAGTTTTACTCTTATCGGCATGGATGTGATTTATAAGGACTGTAAATATCATTTTCGCTTATTCAGGGAGTAAGCCTACAAACTACTTTGATGTCGTTGTTGAGCAGCTATGAAAGGTCTATCGAAGAGTGTAAAAAGGTCTGTAAAAGGTGTTTCGCGTTGTGTTAAAGATAGAGAAATTTTAAGATAGGATATTTATGATTTACTTATTAGAATGAAAATGTGTACGTTAAACAATACAGAAAAATTATTTGTAATAAAATATAATTATTTATTTCAATTTTCGTTGGTGAAACAACACTTTATTTGCCCTTAGATTTTAGCATGTTTTAATTTATTTGGTGTACTGAATTTAGAGGCTGTTTCTGTTCAATTATTTTCTGTTTCCACTTATAACAACATGTTTAATGTGTATCCTTTTTATTTGATCCTTGTTGTTCGTATGAGTGGTGCTAAGTATGAGTACTAATAACGAAGACCACCTCACGTTAAGTTAGGAATATAATGTTTACAACTGGATGCATAATGGAAAAATTGTGCACGCGTTCCGAGAAAGCTGGAGGTCGGATCACGCCTTGTTCTATGTCATGCTATCATTAAAGATTTTCAATTCATGGTATTTTACATTTATAAAAATCATTCTGAAATCCCGGTCATATATCAGTGCAGGAGGACGAAGACTAACATCTCACCTCCTCCTCCCCCTCCCCCTCCCCCTCCCCATAACAGCCTTCATGGTCCCTCATATCCATTTTTTGACCTCGCTGGTAAGCATTCCAGTTGGTCATATATGTATGACTGATTTTATTTTCTGTCTTCAGGTCTTCAGGTATATATATATATATATATATATATATATATATATATATATATATATATATATATATATATATATATATATATATGTATGTATGCACACACATATATATATATATGTATTATATATATATATATATATATATATATATATATATATATATATATGTATGATCACACACATATATATATATGTATTATATATATATATATATATATATATATATATATATATATATATATATATATATATATATGCAGAGGCCAGGTACTATGTCGTACCTCTAAGTAAATGGGGATACAATCCACAATTAAGTAAAATCCTTCTGTAGTTTAAAATATATATTTCTTGTACAAGATTAAAGCTTCCGACCATCAACTGTGGTCTTGTTCACTAAAATGTGATATGTCACCTCAGGGAACTGACAAGTAGGAGCACAAACATTTGAAAAAACAATAACGGTTAGGTAACAAGCTAGTTTATATTATAAATGATCAACTGCTTGTTCTATGCTGGTTGTTCTATGCTGGTTGGGTGGTTTGTTGGAGAAATGACCTGAGAGTAGTAAACAGGAGAGGAAGCAGCATCATCATTGGCACATATTCCTAAAGTTTGAAATTTTCCCTTTTCTACATATCTCTTCACAAATAGCTGTATTTTCTGTAATTCCAGTATTTCCTGTAAAGGTCTCGTTTAATGAAATTAACGCACCTTCTACTACCCGTCTCAAAAGTCCTGTCGTTACATGCAAAAACAACCTTTGTACCTTTAAAGTTTATTGCGTGGTTTTTCTCCCTTGTATGTTGCGCAATTACACTGTATGAACTTCCCCTTCTGGAAGCAGCAACGTGTTCTTCCCTTCTCTTATCAATGGAACATCCGCTTTCTCCCACGTAGCATTCATTGCAGTCACTGCAAGGTATTACATATACTCCTACATTCTCTCTATTACCCGGGTTATTTTTAACGAGTTTCTTCTTGATTGTACTGTTGTACTGAAAAACTATGTCGACGCCGTTCTTTTTTCCTTTAAGCTGCCTAGAAGATTTATTAAGTTCCTTATTATAAGGAAGAGCAAGAGGTGCCTTAAAATCTACCTTTTCAGTTATATCATGTGGGGCGTAAAACATCGATTTAGCTTTAGATAGAGACTGTAGTATAAAAAACTTTGAGTAACACAGTTTAGTAAAACTCTACCAAGAAATTTGTTTCTGCTTCAATGAACTGGGATCACATATTCGGTATGCTCGAAAAAACAAATTGGTTAAAACGTTGTGCTTTACTTTAGGTTCATGATGTGAAAAGTAATGAATATAAGTATTTAAAGGTAGTACAAAGGTTGTTATTGCATGTAACGACAGGACTTTGAGACGGGTAGTAGAAGGTGCGTTAATTTCATTAAACGAGACCTTTACAGGAAATACTGGAATTACAGAAAATACAGCTATTTGTGAAGAGATATGTAGAAAAGGAAAAATTTCAAACTTTAGGAATATGTGCCAATGATGATGCTGCTTCCTCTCCTGTTTACTACTCTCAGGTCATTTCTCCAACAAACCACCCAACCAGCATAGAACAACCAGCATAGAACAAGCAGTTGATCATTCATAATATAAACTAGCTTGTTACCTAACCGTTATTGTTTTTTCAAATGTTTGTGCTCCTACTTGTCAGTTCCTTCACGTGACATATCACATTTTAGTGAGCAAGACCACAGCTGATGGTCGAAAGCTTTAATCCTCTGCAAGAAATATATATTTTAAACTACAGAAGGATTTTACTTCATTTGTGGATTGTATCCCCATATATATATATATATATTATATATATATATATATATATATATATATATATATATATATGTATATATATATACTATATATATATATTATATATATATATATATATATATATATATATTATATAGGTACGATTATATATATATATATAATATATATATATATATAATATATATATATATATATATATATATATCACGTATATATATATATATATATATATATATATATATCTGATAATATGTATATACATTAGCTGTAGGTGAAATAAAAACTCCTCCATATTTAGTTACACTGTTAATATATTTCCTCTACCAGTCTAATTCTAGCATATCTTCCACTCACTGCTATAAAAAAGTATACAGCACTAGCTAGTAAGCGCTAAAAAAAATAAAATTAATTTCCGTTCGTATTATAGTGATTATCTTTTTAGATCTGAAGGTCATCAGCCGAAGGAGAACAGTAGATGCAATGGATTAACATTAGTTTATTGACATCACCTCCTTGCTGGTAAGCTTTGATTCTTTTGTCTGTTTATCTATTTGCCTATTTATCACCGACGGTAAGATATAGTCAAGTGTTGATAATTATTATATTTTTTTATAACAGTATACTTTTATCATCTGGCCAAATTGTGAGCTTGGTGCGAATGATCTTCATTTTCTAAAAGACCCCCAAATTCTTAAGAATTCGTCCACTAATTTCCTGTGATTTTTCTGTCATCCCTTAAAAGATTCCGAGCGAATTTGGCGCGTGGCGAGATATTGTTGATACTGTGCACTGAAAGACTCTTGACCGTGCTATTAACTATTTTGCTGAATTATTTACAGTGTTGGCTTAAGATTTAGAGTAAAATAAGTTGTCGATATAATGTTGATACAAATGTATGCTAGATGCATTAATAAATATCATTTAGCAGAGCTTTGATGACCAAGAAATTAGTAGATACATTTCTTCGTCTAATTTGTGCTTGATCTATATCATCCTTAAGAGAACCATAAAACTTGCCACCATAGGGACAATTATGAAAGTAATCCGACTGACGTTCATTTCATTGGTCCAGTTTCACCACTCTCTCTCTCTCTCTCTCTCTCTCTCTCTCTCTCTCTCTCTCTCTCTCAAGTAAGAGAGATTCTCTCTCTCTCTCTCTCTCTGTAATAAAAATGGAGTTACGTTGATTAAAACACAAAAATTCTTCAAGCTAGGAACTGGCGACCTAGATATTAACTGTTACGATGCCCAAAATGATAAATGCTATGATTTACTTAATAGAATAGGTGCCATTAGATTGTTAGATGCTATTTCCTCTGTATGCTTAGATAACTTTGTTTGTTCCAACTGGAAAGCTGTCAAATCAAATTTATGTAGTTTTAACAATAATATTCTCAGACCTAATACTATGGAAGATGTAAGTACAGAATTGTTGGCAAATCGAGTGAAAAGGGGAAGAAATATAACGAGGCCCCAACAAAATAAGAACAAGTACTTTAGGAACGAGAAGCTCTCTCGAGTGGGATATGCCAATTCTCAAACGTGTTCTAGATATAATAATGATAGTAATGGCTCAGGCTATACTTATAGAAATAACAAAATTGGCAACTATAGTAGTCATCTTAATACTAGAGGTAATAGATATGGCTGCTGTAACTGCGATGAATTCAATCACCAACAATCGAACTGCAGAATTGATAATAAACTAAGATGTAACGTATAATATGAATTTGGTCACAAAATTAGTTTATGTGAACAAAAACCCAACTACTAGGATCTTGGCCAGGAAGATGGTGCCGACAGGAAGACTTCTCCTAGATTCAGTGATATGTTAACGGTAGTCCATATTAATGCCCAGTCCTTGTTGAGTCATAAACTTGAAATAGAACTTATGTTAAACGAACAAAACATTGATATTCTGTGTTAGCGAAACATGGTTATACAGTAATATAAGTGACGCATTTATAAGTATTCCCCTGTATGATGTCTACCGTCAGGATCAAGGTCGGGGTGAAGGGGTATGTATATTTGTCAGAAACTATTTGAAGGTCACCGAAATGAATTGAACGATCGAAAAAGGTGAGGGTGTAGAAGACAAGTGGATCTCGATCCAATATCGCAAGTTTCCTTCTGTTATTTATTGTAGGATGCGTAGCTCTATCGCCATCCCAAAGCACCGGCAACCTCTTTTGATTATATCTCCGATATTTTGAAAGAAATTATTTTACGAAATAAGCATATATTTATCTATGGGGATTTTAATGATGATCTGCTAAAGACCGAGAATAAAATGTCTAAACTAATTAAAAAACTAAATTTCGATCAGATAGTAAACAAGCCTACTTAGAGTTACTCCTACATCAGCGTCTTTAATTGATCTCGTAATAACAAATGCTAAACATATGATAACAAATATTGATAATATACCAAGCTTGGTGGCAGATCACGAGTCAATCTTGACTCATCTGAATATTCGTAAGCCAAAAAAGAAACCTATTTTAAAAACTTTTAGATGTTTGCAAAATTATTCTCCAGACTTTCTTTGTGATCTCCTCACGAATAACGTAAATATATTAAATGGTATTTTAAATTTACTGGACAATGTAAACAAAAACCAAGTTGGGAACTTTTAAACGACGTCTTTACATCGTGTCTAAACATTTTTGCTCCGGTTGTAAAGAAAGAAATCGTTCGTCCCCCTGCGCCGTGGATAACAGATGAAATAAAGCGAGACATGAAAGAAAGAGACAGACTGAAAAGTGAGTTAAAAAATCAAACTTTTAACATCTCTCTGAGAGAAAAACATAAAGACCTGAAGAAGAGAGTAAATTCAAAGTTAGCGGGAAGCCGTAAGCAGTATTACAAAAGCGAATATCAGAAAGCTAAAGGCAATGTTTCTGCTACTTGGAAAATAACAAAAAATATGCTATTTAATGGACAACAAACAGATAGGAGCTCTATGCTATTGCCAGCAGTAACTGATGTACACTCTAAGGCTGAAAAATTCAATGATTTTTTCGCTGAGGTCGGGAAAAAAACTTTCGAAAAAACCCAAGAGGAAATTAGGAAATGTAATTCTCTACTGAAACAGTACGCAATATTCCAGTTAGAGAATTAGATAGTTTTAAGCCTACTCCTGTTGATTGTAATACTGTCATCTTAATCATAAAAAATCTTAAAAACACAAATCCTTTGGATCTAACGGGATTAGCTTGCGTTTCATTAGGGATGGGTTATATATTATTGCCTTTTAACTTACAGTTATAATTAACACATCCATAGCCACTAAGCAGTATCCGGAGTTATGGAAAAATCCCCACGTAATTCCTGTTTTTAAGAGTGGGGATATGGAAGACGTCTCTACTTATCGTCCTATATCTTTGCTACCGATATTGTCAAAAGTTCTGGAAAAAATAATTGCTATTCAATTAACTGATTTTCTAGAGACAAATGGTCTAATCTCACAAAGTCAACGCGGCTTCAGACCAAAATTATCAACTGAAACGGCTCTATTAAAAATATCAGATAAGATTATATTATTATTATTATTATTATTATTATTATTATTATTATTATTATTATTATTATTACTCTCTCTCAAATGAGGGAGACTCTCTCTCTCTCTCTCTCTCTCTCTCTCTCTCTCTCTCTCTCTCTGTCTCTCTCTCTCTCGTCTCTCTCTCTTCTCAAATAAGAGAGAGAGAGAGAGAGAGACTTTCCTCTTTAAGGAATTACTTTTTCTCCCGTAAATGAAAATCCCTCTCTCTCTCTCTCTCTCTCTCTCTCTCTCTCTCTCTCTCTCTCTCTCTCTCTCTCTCTCTGACATTAAACAAAGAGCTATCGCAGCCTCACAGTCATGTAGGAGATAAGGCAGGAATGTGTCTCGTTGCCAGAGTCTCCCCTTGGAATGCTCCCAGGGGCAGGCTGTACATGAAGTCAATATGACAAGATTTTTATCGGCTCTGGTCGCACCTTCGGTCCTGTGAGCCTTTGTTACTGTAACGTTGATGATATTTACATTGTTAAACAGAACATTATAATGCTACTTGTGAATGTGGCGTTTTCTCTCTCTCTCTCTCTCTCTCTCTCTCTCTCTCTCTCTCTCTCTCTCTCTCTGTGTGTTTTTCTCTGTCGTTTTCAGGAATATTAGAATTTATTGCTTCTGAGAATGTGAATAAGTAATGCAAGGAACGCGTCTCACATCTGATGATTTTGCTTTTTTGTTTTTCATAATAATAGAAGTAGTTTGTTCATCATGTATCGAATTATGTACACAACCGAATTAGTAGTTTTTAAACTGGCATTGTTCGCCTAATGCCATTTCCAAACAAAGTTAAGTTCAGGGGCATTATGCCCATAAGAACCACGTTTAAGCAAGCACTTATAAGCGTAAGTAACGGACATAAAACTTACAATACAAGCAAAATGCATTTAACGGTTAAATGGGCATTCTACAGCAGATCATTATTTCCAGGCATAGACAATGGCGATGAAAGACAGACATATGTGTACACAAAGATAAAAACGATTATTCTGTTTCTGTCCAAAGACTATTCGACGTAGAAGTTTGTCAACCGCACAGTTTCTGCATATGCTTATCAGAGCAGTTCTTAATTCAACCACAGAGAAAAATTCAGTATTTTCAGCTTTGCAGCGAGAGCTGTCAGGTTTTGAGCCAAGTGCTTCGAGCATATATCTTTTGTTAGTCTTCCCTGCAATTTCCTCTTTGTGGGTAGTAAAAAATCGTCGAAGGGGTAAGAAATAAAACCTTTGTAGCAACGATGGTGACAAAAACGAGGACACTTTCTCGGACTCCTTTCTTCAATTCCACCTCATAGCTCAATTTATTATTCATTCTGCCGTTTGCGTAAGTCTTCCCGTCTTGTTCAGGAAGCTAACCCCGAGTCTTCTCACACGCAAATTGTTCTTAAGGTGTCGGATGGGTTGAATTCATTGCATGCCTGATCAGGAGGATGCGTCGAGGAAGGAAGCAATTCCCTCTCATGTACAGCAGCCATTATATCGATGATGGCTGTGTGCTGAAGCATCTTCCAATCAAAAAGGCGACTCGTCATTCACTTCCTCAGCGGCAGTCTTTATGTCCTTATTCTTCGGAGGATGTTGCTGCGCAATGCTTCATAAGATAAGTCGTACTTCATTGTTAACTAAAATACTTCCAATGTCCCGTTTTATTTTTGGTTTCCCTAGAAGGCAGAAATCTAATGCTTTTGGCTTCTGTTATTAGTGGTGTTTCCCCGTGTCTTATCGTATACAACACCAAGAAGGACTTTGTCTTTCTCACTGTGGTCATTTTAGTTTCGTCTCTGGATTTTTCCTCATTAATTATTATCTTGTACAGATATTAGCTTTATACAAATGTATTATCAAAAAATAGTTACGCTGATGTCATATAAAACTTTATTTCTATCTTTTTTCTTTATTTTTTTTTAAGAGAACATACTATCAAAAATATATCTGAGATTTTCCAAACGGTTTTGGGTTTGATTTTGCGTATTACTTTCCTTCTCCTTCGACCCTTCGGTAGGGGTGTAAGAATACTGCCATAGTAGGTCTTGCATGTCGTAAAAGGCGACTAAAAGGAAAACTGCTGCATTGCCGTCTAACTTTTGAGTAAAAGGCTAGTCCCACCTCCAATATATTGGAAACTGCTGCCTTGCAGGTGGACTTTCCAGTCAAAGGCGAGACCCACCGCCAATAACTGTGGTTGATGACAGTAAGGGCATGCGTTAGTAAAAACCTCTTTACCAAACAATAAACTATGCCTGATGTTGAAGGGAATATGGCATGGAGAGAATAGGTTTCGTAGAGGATAATGCCTTTGATAGAAGGCAGTGGAGAAGACGCATCAGGCAACAGGCCCCTTAATGTAGGGTAAACGGTGGAAAAGAAGATTAATTCCCTTCTTGTGTCATAGGGAGGCTTATTGACATGTCGCAAAGTATTGTCATAGAACATAGTGAATAAGAACTCTACCTGTCTATATTCTAGAGCTTTTCTTTGTTCGTTCCTTTTAGATAGAAATGTTCTTATGCCAGAAAGGGTTCTTGCTTTTGCAGCGAGCCAACTTCTTTTCTAGTTTTGCTCTAATATGGCGCTTCGTTTGCAATTTAGAATATGTCATGGATAATTGTAATGCAATAAATACTTTGCAATCAATCGTGAATACGCTATTTTTATATTTTCTCTAATATATCCCTCTGCTATATACCCAGAATCGGCAGAATTTCCTCACAAGATAACCTTGACTTCTGGCTAAGCAGAGGAAAGCCTCAGTAAAACAAAACAAAAATACCATAGACTTTGGTTTAGTCGTCCGAGGCGCTTGTTACTTTTTTTTTATTATTATTTCAAGCAATGGTTTAGATTAGTCTGGTATTCTTTCAATTCATAAGTATTCTTGAGAGGAATGATACAAATAATTCTATTGCTCCGTTGCTATAAATTTATGACAGCCTTGAGTCGACCTATGCCAAGCCATTCTTTTTCCAAAGTAGTATTAGTAATAAAAAACGTAAACAGATGGAGGTAAAGAATCACAAACCTTTTTATTAAAGGCACAGAATTTAAATGCATCGAGCTGAATTTAAAAAAAAAAAAAATACATTTCTGTGTTTCACGATTGAGAGTCCGTGCTCCTACAAGTAATGGATCTTCTCTGTTTTCAAAAGGCTGAATTAGACAAGTTTATCTATTTGTGTAAGAAAACCAGTAAATTACAATTTTGGAATAACCCTCCGTTTTTAATCGATTTATTTCACCGACAATGGAAGAATTGAGGCTAGACTGAAGACGAGATTCGGTATTGCATTTCATATTTTTTCAAGCAAATATGTATGTATGTATGTATGTATGTAGGAAAGATAAATATAAATTCATCATTGTTAAGGACCTATCTTTATCGCTTGGTAATATTAGGATTTGCAGAAGAAAAACTTCAAGTAGGAATTCACGAAATCCAAATACATTAGTTGGCTGGAACTAATAGCATGAGTAAACATTTATTTTCCTTGCTTTAATACGGCTGATTAAAAGGCAGGTATAGAAGTTCCAAAACTGATGTGTATTTCGATTGTGTAACTCGTCTTAGGCTTTGAAATCTTCCAGTATTTTCATGTATTTATAAGATGGATATTTCCAACATCCCATTCGCACTTACCTAAACTCAGTCGATCAAAAAATGAAAGGCCTTTCAAACAAACAAATACACATCACTTCACAAAGCTCCTAAGGCGAGAAACCATATAATGAGGAAGATGAATCTAGGTTTCTCAACCAGCAGTATATCCTGTTCTATAGAAACCCCATTAGTCATCACAGAGAATAGGGTGGGATTCACTGCAGAGAGAATGAGGACGACAGGCCGTTAGGTAAGGGTCTGGAGAGCCACCTCCCTCGATAACTGGATTTCCAAGTGTTACCTGGCAAGAGATAGTAGCCCTTGTTAAGGCTTGTTAGAGAGGCTTATCACTAAGATGGAAGACGAGTCTCATTAGAGATGATTTGTGTCTCGACGGACCGGGGCTAAATTCACTGAGATTTTCTTGAGATCCCAGTTTTGTGAATTAGATTTCGTGTCCTCTTTCCTCATTACCTTCGGTGGAAAAGAGAACTTACCATTAAAAAAACAATGCGTAAAAGGAAACAAAGATGATTAAACATTAATTTAAACCCCAAAAAAGAATAAATTTACCTAACCAAATCTAAAACTACAAAGATACTTTCATTTACCATATACGTAGATACACACACACATTTACTCTATATATATGTGTGTGTGTGCTTTAAATAAGAAAATACCATAAAAACACACAGAAGACTAAAAGAAACACCTATCAAGGCAATAGCTAAAAAGTGAGTTAAAGAGAAAGGGAGAAAATAAACAAATGAATATATATATATATATATAATATATATATATATATATATATATATATATATATATATATATAATATATATATTATATATATATATATATATATATATATATATATGTATATATATATATATATATATATATATATACTATATAGATATATACATATAATAATTATATAATATATATATATATATATATATATATATAGATAGATAGATAGATAGATAGATAGACAAAGGCAAAAGCCACGAAGGAAAGACAAAAGTAGGCTTACTGCGAGGTCTTTCGACTCACTGTCTATTACTTATTTACTTTTTCATCACGTTCAAAGTTTTACAGTTATACATATATACATACATACACACACACACACACACACACACGCACACACATATATATATATATTATATATATATATATATAGATATATTATTATATATATGTATATTATATTCAATATATATATATGTAACATATATACATATATATATACTATATATATATATATATATATATATATATATATATACATGAATTTTGATAAGCTAGACAAACAACTTACGATTTCGTGACCTTTTCAAAATGGACATTTTCTCTAGAAGTTGAAAACAAGTGAAAACTTTTAGAAATATAGCCATTTCATTAGGTCATATCGATATATTTTTATTCTAACAGACGCAAAGAAATTATGTCGGCCTCACATTAATGCCAGGTTTACAATAAATCTCAACGACATTAACGCCATCCAGTAAGGAATCGTACACGAATATAGATATGGCTACTTGTAACGTACAAATAGGCAGGGACTTTTTCATCACAACGTTATTTTTCTGCACGTTCAATAATATATTCTTAAAGTGTCGTCATTTGTGTGAAATAAAAAGAAAAATTTGCTATGAAATTGTGGAGAAAACCTACCTTGCTATTTTTTTTTTTTTTTTTTTTTTTATAAATGGCAGTGAATCCCAAATCATCACGAAGGCTACATAGCAACTGGATCTTTGACGATCATGCCAACAAAACTTTAAGAAAGCAAGATAGCTGGGTCAATTGGTTTACGCATTTGACTGTTTCATGTTGGTCTTTGTGTTTCTTATTGCCCCTACTGTGTCAATAACTTCAGTAACAAATTCTTTCTGTTAGAATTATTGTATGATCATAATTGCCTTTGCATCTTTTCGTTTTTTTTTTTAGAAACTCCCATTTCGCAAATGGACTTGCGGTAATATCTTATTATGACCTAAACTTAAAACTTAGACATTTCAAATTTCATTTCCAAGTAACTTTTAGTGAGATACTGAAGAAGACCAACACGAAACAGTAAAATTCATAGACAAAACACTTCGATATTCTGATTGACATTGTTAAAGACCAGAAACCCAAGAGGCTAGTAAAGACTGTATTGCAATAACTGAGATAACGAAGTGAATCGAAGAAATAATTTGTGAGTCATATGAAACCGGAAGTGGGATTATTATAGGATATCTGCAAATTGATTCACATAAGATGCCTGATATAAATGAAAATGGAGATGTTTGTTACTGGACGTTAATTTTCTAAAGCGTACCCTTTTTTTTTTTTAAGAGAGATGAAAGCAATAGAATGCTATACCAAAAATGATCACGTTTTTACACGTGAACTTCTCCCCCTCACAAAATAGTTATTAAACAAGTAAAAGATAGAGCGTATGAAGGCAGACTGAGCAGAAAACTCCTCTCACCGATGGGAAAACTTCAGTTTTCTGATAAACAAAGTGGGAGCCTTCGAGATTCTTAGCCAGGTACCCATGTCTTGTTTCATCCTCGGCTTCTTAGTAACTAGAGAACACCCAGATATCTCGTCGTCATTATTTCACCTTATATTCAAGTAAGGAAATGTCTGGCTGATGACAGGAATCCGGAAGAGTCGTTGCCCTTTAAGAATCTCATGGGAACAATTAAATGTCGCTCTTCTTTGTAATTAGGTCATACTGTTAATCATGACTGTGATCACGGCAGGTCTCTCTAAAGTCACTTATTGAGCGTGCGGAACAACTATCCGCGCACACGGGTGTACGTAATGGCTGGGGTGGTACTAACGCAAATTGTGAGAGCAATTACATACTCCCTCAAGTGATGCATAAGAGGAGCGACAGTTATGAAGATTGTAGCGAAAAAAAAGGATAAGATAAAAACGAAATGAAAGTGGTCTCTTTTTCCTTCTTGCAAAGGTTGCCTCATTACGCATAATCTTGCATGATTTATCACAATTACTCCATCGTAATAACAATTCCCAATTCTCAACTCGTTTCACATCAAAGAGAGAGAGAGAGAGAGAAAGAGAGAGGAGGGGGTATTTAATGTTCTGAAAAGGATTTCCCATAAAAATGACAAGAAATGGCCCCCCTGCATTAAATGTTCAATACAACGCCATTTACTTGAACCTTGAAAAGGAATCTAGAATGCAAATGATACGTTAGACAAGTCCACTGTCTTTTATCAGTCCCATATTAAAACATGACGCCTCTCCGATTGCAAAAGCGTAAAGAAAACTCTTCATTAAGAAAAAACGTAGGAAAAAATTTTACAATTCAGAAAACTAACGCGGATTAATAGCAATGTCGTGACACGAAGGTGTCATTTTTCAGCGCACCGATTGTGTTCTTTCATCGCGTCGACCTTGCGTGTTTGTACAGGTGGAGGAACACACGCATTAACCTCAAACTTAAGACATGCATGAGAAGAAGGGGCGTGGCCCGTGCAGCTGGGGCGTGGAGAGGCTGTGAGAAAATCCTGCAGGAGAACGGGGAGGAGGATCTATAGCGCTCAGTCTCATGCAGACAAGGAATGGAATGCCGCTGCAGTCTGGCTCGGGAGGCCAAAGAGAAGTCAAGCACATTAGTACTCTCCGAAATAACACCGGGCGGGAATATCGACGAAGCTCTCAGCCTGCGAGTCGGAAAGCTCTAGTTACGACGCCTGAAAGCTGACGTTCATTACATTGTCAGTTACAGCATTCATACACACACACACACACACACACACACATATATATATATATTAATATATATATATATATATATATGATATATATATATATATATATATAGATATGTATGGTGTATAACCTCCGTGAATCAGTTGGTAGTTCCGCTTTGCCTTTCAGTTTTGAGATACACAGGATACGTCTCCAATTTATTTATATATATATATTATTATAAATTAGATATATTATATATATATATTATATATATATATATATATATATATATATATATATGTGTGTGTGTGTGTGTGTGTGTGTGTGTGTGTGTGTGTGTGTGTATGTATATATGAATGCTGTAACTGACAATGTAAAGAACGTCAGCTTTCAGGCGTCGAACTATATATTATATATAATATATATATATATATATATATATATATATATATATATATATATATATATATATATATTAGCTAACCAATCAGACTTGCCCAGGAAAAGTGAACCGATAATCTCTCTCTCTCTCTCACTGCCTCTTTCTCCTCCCTAACACCTGCTCTTCTTCTCGCATTCACTATCGCACACTGCAATAGCCTTATTCTGGGTATTCACTATCAGGGTTACCTGTCATTTCTTCTGCCAGTTCATCGCAACTGACATTAAATCTATAGTGTGAAAGACAATTTGTGGATGTAGTCAGTCCCCTTACCAGAACGGTCGAATTGATGGAATTACCTAAGGTTTTCCGACCAACTGACAGGTTTCTGCATGTCTGTACGGGTACACTACGATTTCGTTACTACCTGTCGCTGGATTTCTCCTACGAAGGTGATAAAAATATGAATAAATTATGTATAGGCCTAATTCATTTCATTGTTAGACCCTTCAACGTTATTTGTAGGTCATTATGAGTCCAGATCATATAATAAAAATTTAAAACAGTATTTCCATTGGATACAGACAGTTCAGTATAGTTCCAGGCCAATGTCCTGGATTTTTATAATAGGCGTTACAATAATGATAGTAAACATCAGTGTCCATTTTATAAAAAAAAAAAAATTAACCAAACCCCAGTTCTGATTTAAAATTCAAACTTAAGAGTTTATTAGTGGACAAACCAATATACAAATATTCATTATTTATATATATATAGTAACGATCTCCTATGACTTAGTCTAGGAGTAGGAGAGGAGTCATTACACAAACACCCACAGTCACTTTATATCAAACCAGAATATTAAGGAACGTAAATTAAATATAAAAGAAATGCTAGATATATATATAATTATACAAATAACACAAGATACTAATAAATAACGGCAGTACAAATCATACAAATGAAATAAGAAAAATTTACGAATAGTTAACAATTGTAAATAATTACTTCACAAACACTCTTCAAGTATGTAAAACAAACTAAATGTAGTTACCACCACAGATCAGCTGGAGAGGTTAAAGGTCCCGTAGTCTGCAAAAGCCAATGACATCTGCTCTTATAAAGCCAAGGAGGTTAACAGAAACGAGACTCAGCAAGAAGTCTCGAGACTGACGGGACAGGTTAACATACTTAATGATATCGAGTACAGAAACAATTATTCCCCGGACTATATTATTAATGCAAATCATATTCTACAAAATATAAACTAATCGTAACTATATATATATATATATATATATATATATATATATATATATAATATATATACTATATATATATATATATATATATATATATTACTCCCCGTTTGTGAACTGCCAATTTCATGGAATGAGTAAAGCATTTGACCAGTTCATGAAATGGGCAAATAAACTCTTGCCCAATACATGAATTGAGCAGCCATAATGAACGGAAAATTATATTTCATTCAGATATAAAAGATTTGAAGGAAAAAAACACAGAATACCCCAGTATATATTTTTATTCCTTATTTATTAGAAAGAATTACAGAAGCAAAAGAGGAAAATCTTACTTCATAATTAAAAACTAAATAAATAAAAAGAGAAATACAGAAACAAAAGATAAAATATTGCTTCATGGTATGAACTGTGCATGGCCCATTGGACAAAAGGGACACCGTAACTCCACAAAGCACAATTATTGTCTCTTATCCATACCATGAGTTTGAGTTTCATATCCCCATTACTTCTTTCAACAGATCCTTGGCTTTGGGGATGCCTAGGACGCCATTTCACTAAAGTTAAGGCCACAGTGAGACAAGTTCTTCGATAATTGCAGATGTAAATTCCCGAACATTGTCAGACTGAAGGATATGGGGTGCACCTATTCCAAAAAGACGAAAAGAAGCTCACGGGCAGCCTGTGATGCTCTCTTTGATTCCAGAGGAATTACCTAACGTGGTTAGGTAATCCATTTAGTGCAGAATAAAGCGGTATCTTCCATCCCCCATAGTCTGTATATCTACTAGATCAACTTGGCCTCTTTCATTCAGATCGCTTGCAGACAGAGGTTTGATAACAACTTCTGCTGGAGTTTCCTTTCTGCAACGTTTTTCAACAGAGCGTTCACAATGGAGGATTTAACCATTGATCGCGGAATGTTGCCATATAGTTCATTAATCTTCGTATAAGTCTTCCTCACACCACCATGGCCAGTGTTAAAATGTGCTTCTTGGATAACACCTGGGATAATTCGTTGGTTACCATATATTTTCCATTGTTCTCTTTGTCCTTTTCTTTTTCATTAAGAGGCAAACTGAAAAGTTTTCTAAATGTGGTAATCTTCTCTTTTAAGTGACTGTTCAGTTTTTCCTCTCCTCAAAACTGTAATTACCATCTGCTCATGTTCAGCAGACCACAAAGAAGCACAACTCTATATTTGTTCTTCCATGGCCAAAGCTTGAATGGGTACTAAGTGACTAAACAGCCACTTCATGAATTACTGTTTCTATCTTAACAACTAATTATTTATAAAAGACATCAGTTTTAAAGATTCATACAACCACTTCATTAAATACTATTTCTGGCTATTTATAAAAGACAACTAGTTATACATCAAATTGCCCATTTCATGAAGTGGTCAAATGGTTTACTGATTTCATGAAAAGGGCAGTTTCACAAGCCGGGAATGTACATTATTATATATTATAATATATAGATATTATATATATTATAGAGAATTTATTAATATTATAGGATATTATAATAATTGGTTGGTGTGTGTTGTGGTGTGTGTGTGTGTGTGTGTTTGTTGTGTAACAGAGGGTATAAAAGGAATCGCCTGTTACGAACCCACATGTTTGCTGATGTTGCCAGCATGGGCCATTATAACTGGAGAATATCATTAGATTATCATCGCATTACACAGAATAAACCGAATCTATGATATCAATGATACTGGGATTAACATAATGGAAAAAATATAGAGATACCCATTTGATTCGCAGCGAATGCTGCTTCCAGACTCACGTATTCATATCAAATGTTCTTCTGCGCAAAACAAATACCAACGCTTTATCATCGAAATGCATTTAATTATATGTAAAGCCTCACAAGATCTCACAAGACTCTCACATCAAAAGATCATATTCTAATGTAATTTGAGAAAAGTAATCTAATTCACAAGACCACTGGTAACAAGAGAAGGACAACAGAGACATTAATAATGTAGAATGACATCGTGGTGAAAGGGGTATTGTAAATATTTATTTCATCTTGGTTATCTGTAGGTTAATGAATTTGATGGTTACTTTCCCCAAAGTGATACTGTTGTCATTTTATCTAATATGAAAGTACTTGCCTTATACCTTAGTGGTTTTGGAATGCTATTATTGATATTGCAGATCCGGTCTCTATATATATATACTATATATATATTATATATATTATATATATATATATATATATATATATATATATATTATTATATCATTATCATATATATATATATATATATATATATAAAATATATATATTATTATATATATTATATATATTAAATATATATTATATATAATATAAATATATATTTATATATTAATATATATATATGATATGTTATATAAATTAATATTTATATATATATATAATATATATATATGTATATATTATATATATATATATATATATATACATATATAATTATAATATATAGATATATATATATTGCAATTATATAATATTTATATATATATATATATATATACATATATATATATAGTATTTATATATATATATGTGTGTGTGTGTGTGTGTGTAGAATCTGCTGGTCACTTTTTTACCAGATACATATGAAATTGTAATAGTCACAATGCCCTCTCAACTTCTTGAATTCTTTGCTCTTTTTTTGGATACGCTTATCACTACAAAGCATGAAGATCAAGTTCACAAAGTAAATGTGTTTGTAACGGCTTCGCCGCGTGTGAGACCGCTGTACATTTCTTTCTTCCAAATTCTCTTTGACAAGCGTATCCAAAAATGAGCAAAGAAGGGCATTGTGGCTGTTATAATATCCATACACACACACATACACATACACACAAACACACAACACACACACACACACACACACACACACATATATATATATATATATATATATATATATATATATATATATATATATATATATATATATATTTGTGTGTGGTGGGTGTGGTGAGTGGCGTATATATATAGCGCATATATATATACTATATCATCTCACAATACACATATATAAAATCATTCATTCATCACCCCTTCAGCAGGGATGGGTAGTACCAGAACAAAATAAAAAAAATGATCTGAATAGCTTTACAACTCTTTCTTGGAGAATCTAGGCGCGGGATTAATGGTGAAGTGCAAAAGTGGGGCAGACAAAAGTTGTCACCTCTAATCGGCTGTCTGGTGTTTTCTTGTTGTGATGCGAGAAATCTGATAAGTGACAATAGACCTAGATGACCATTTAAAGGATACATATATATATATATATATATATATATATATATATATATATATATATATATATATATATATATATATTGCAATTCCACAATGGTGGTCCTGTGGGGGAAGTATATAAGAGATCCTCACGTAGAAATGAAAGGAGGTAGCAAAGCCTTTCAACTAAAAGTTGAACGTCTTGGTACCTCCTTTCATTTAAATGTAGAAAATAATACTATGTTTCAGAGATCAGCTGTCTCTCTCATCAGAGAGAAAAAGCAGTATTTATACCAAGAGGTCACAGGTAAGCCATCTAACTAAGTCGCCGTTAGAAGGAAGATATCATCTATAATATTTGAGTCCCAATTCTTTAATCAAAGCTGATTCTACCATCTGGCTTTTGAACCGACAATTGCTGCTATAAATTATATGTGACAATTCCAGTTTATTTTGTGATTATGGTTGTTTATGTGGATAAAGTAGTTGAGCTCTATTGTCCCATACCATACAGAACGTTTATAATGTATCTATGTCTTGTGGAGGGATTTTCAAGTAAAGACAATGTAAAATTGATCTCAGTCCAGGCAAGGGATTTCATATACTCTTGTGTGCCTACTCCTTTTTCTGGCAAAATTATGTTTTAATGAATCATTATAGGGTTCTTAGATTAAGAGATACCATTTCCTAAGATAATTGTCGTCAACAGAATATTCCAATAACTACAGAACATTGTTGGACGTTCAAAGAATCAGTTACTGAGTATATCATAGATAAATTCATAAGACAACTAAGATCCAGGTAATTCTAACAAAAAAATACCTTGCAGCTCCTCACATGTCATACGGGTTCACAAGTGGCCTTTTGAAAAAATCATTGGTTGTATGTCCTATACCCAAAATTAGTTATCTGAAAAACATGTGCTGTAACTATATCTTGCCTAATATATTTAGTTTTTCGATCATCATGTGCTATTACAATGTCATCATGGTACTAATAACAAGGGTGATCCTTTTCCCAAGGGGGTCAAAAACTTGAAATTATCATTGTTTAGCCCATAGCCTCTCAACCACAGCGCTACCCATCCGGAGTGAATGGTGGTGCAGATTGGAAAAAAAAATAAAACTACTCATTTGGGAGAAATCCTTATACAAATTTAATTTTGATAAGAGGAGATATATTACCATCTGTTACAATGAAGGAATTGCTGGCCTTCTGCAGAATTTGCTTCAGTTGCAAAACATGATCTCAACGAGAGTTATATATGCATTGATTCAGACAATGCATTACACGAGGTAAGTGCATTATGATGTATTGACGGAGCACTTCTTAGAGAATAAAAATCTGTATTTTTTTTTCATTTTTGACAAATAATTTCCACTATTACTTCATAAAACCTGCTAATAATCACTCCTGCACAACTAGTTCATACGAATTGCCTGTCTTTATCTTCACTTAAAATAAAAAATAGTATTACGTAAGTTGACTTTCGTTCTAAAAAAAAAAAAAAAAAAAACGTCTTATGAGATGATCAGAGCGAGATTCCTTTTTAAACAGGTAAGACCTAATATAGAATGAGTTCATGGTAATCTGGACATATTATGATTCTCAACCATCTCTCTCACAATACAGCATGTGGAACATCTTTCGCCGCAATGTATACAGTGTAGCATCACTCATTCTGAAATCTCCTAATACATGCTGAGAGTCCGGGAACAGGAACCGGTCCAGCTTGGTGTGAATTGGGAAATAGACGTTTGACCTATTAGACAGTATATGTCTCGCTAATAACAGAATGATAAAATTATGTTGTCTCTCTCTGCTGTTGCACTTATTCCGAAAATATGAAAAGATAAAAGCTAACCATTTCTACCAACTTAAATTTGTTGTTTTCATAATTTTCATTAGTGAGAGCGCTTATTTTTCTTCGAACTAAGGGAACGAATTAAACCTTTGTTGCATAAGCTGTAGCCGTTTTACCTTTGACTCTGAGAGTCTGAGTATATAGGCCGTCAGCAGATATAGTTTCCTTCAAGCTTAATACGTTATTTTCAACATTAATCTCTTTAGTTTCTTATATAGTAATTTACTCATTATTCTATTAGCCTGTGTTTAGGATTCTCAGTGAAATATATCAGCAATTATTATCATCGTTATTACTGACAGCGCGCAATACTTTTCTTTTAAATAAATCGTTGATTTCACGGCTAAGTTCTTTTTGAATTAGTCAATAATCTTGTAGTGAATTCCTCACTTTCTTTTACACATCATATCATTGGACGAGTGAGTTGCGTACTCGCCTATCAATCTGGTAGCCCGAGTTCGCTCACTTACCGCTGCTGCTAATACAGAACCGGACGCATTTATTTCTGGCGATTATAAATTAATTTCTCTATGTAATGTGGTTCAGATCCCACAATAAGCTGTTGGTCCCTTTGCTAAGAAAGCAATTGGGTGACAAATGGTAAACTCGTGACAACCTTAGAAAGCATAACAGGTGTAAGCAAGTGAAACCTTCCCTTTAAATTTGAAAGAAATAGTCATTTCTGTTTCTCAGCAATATTCAGTATGTTTAGCTCATGACAGCAACCCGCCTGCAACTTACCAACGACGCATAGCATAAGTTTATTGTTCAAGATCTGGTGATGACGACGGAGATTTCAGAGATGCATCCTATTCCTCTCTCTTCCTCAGGAAAATCCTTCATTTATAAATAAGATATCGTATAACAGAGAGCCTGTGCTGTCATAAATCCAGCTAAATCTAACAAAGAAAACAGCAACAGTTTGTAACTCGCATCCATTTGTTATTAAAAAAGAAGACAGACAGAGCGAGAGAGAGAGAGAGAGAGAGAGAGAGAGAGAGAGAGAGACGTTATCTTCAGCCGACACATTCCTTTTCTGAACAATAGTTACTCATGCAAGCACGTGCATAATACACCCGAGTGCTTTCGCTCGGTCGCCGGTAACGGTGAAAGTATTCACCTATGAACAAACGAGCGTAAAAACAATTTTAGGCAAGAAGGCAAACTTTTTTCTGAAGAAATATCTAATCTTATTCACTGTGTGTCTGCATTGTTTCATTACAAACTGATGCCCGTTTCGCAAATGTGCATTTCGTATAAGGAACTGGAAATACAAGCATTGAGAGGTATATATATATATATATATATATATATATAGATATATATATAATATATATATATATATATATATATATATATATATATACATATATATCTATCTATATATATAGATATATATATATACATTAAATATATATATATATAATATATATATATACATCTATATATATATATATATATACACACAACGAAGGCAGGGGAAGCACACCAACAGGTCAAGAAACTCATATTTATTAGGTTGCAACGTTTCGAAGCCAACCAGCAGGGCTCGTTTTTAATCTATAAAGTAACAATACCTTATTATTAGTACAATGAAATTAAGTAACCAATTAGGAATTTTTACTTTTTAGCTTGAAAATGAGGCATAGTGGTTGGCTTTGAAACGTTGCAACTTGATAAATATGCGTTGCTTTACCAAATATCGTTTAATATCCAATTCACGCTACCTCGGGGAATACCCTTGATGGGGAATGATCACCGAAGGATAATTATAACTTATAAAAGGATTGGTACCGCCGGGTCACGATCCCTCGACACAGTACCTTCCAGCGACTCTTCCAATCGTTGGTCTATCCCCTTAGCTATCAAGAGAGGTATAAGTTAACGCCGATTCTGCCGTACTTGTTTGCCCTTCGAGAGCCGGGAAATTGTACTTAGTTTCCGGCAACATGATAGCTAATTAGTGCGATTATGAATATTCTTTATCACATCATCGTGATTTATATATAACATTAAGCTACAAATGTCGTTTAATATCTAATTCACGCTACTTCGGCATTAACTTATACCTCTATTGATAGCTAAAGGGTTAGACCGTCGACTGGAGTCGCAGGAAGGTATTGTGTAAAGGGTTCGAGAACCATTTTTCACTTATAATTCCCCTTCGGTGATATTCGGGGATGTTCCCAAAGTAGCGTGAACTGGATATTTAACGATAATTGTAGCTTAATGATTTTATATAAATCACGGTGATGTGATATATAGACCATCCTCATTTTAGTCGTAAAAGGCGACTAAACGGACAACTGCTACCTAGCAGTCTTACTTTTTAGTAAAGGGCTAGACCTACCGCCAATAACTGGAAAATGCTGCCTTGTAGGTGGACTTTTCAGTCGTAAAAGGCGACTAAACGGACAACTGCTACCTAGCAGTCTTACTTTTTAGTAAAGGGCTAGACCCATCGCCAATAACTGTGGAAAATGCTGCCTTGCAGTCTTACTTTTTAGTAAAGGGCTAGACCTACCGCCAATAACTGGAAAATGCTGCCTTGTAGGTGGACTTTTCAGTCAAAGGAGAGGCCCACACACAATAACTGTGGTTGGTGACAGCATGGCCATGCGGTCATAAAAACCCTTTGCCTAACAATAAACTATGCCTGGTGTTGTAAGGAATAAGGCGCATCAGGCAACCGACTCCTTAATGTAGGGATAACGGTGGGAAAGAAGAAGGTATTCTTATCATTCCTATATTTATTATTTAGGGCGGAGGGTGAGTTTCCATTCCTATGCTTGGTATATTTTCCCGCAGTGTTGTTGCCAATTATGGTTATTGGAGACTTGGGTGTGTTATTTCACGCATCCGAATATTTTCGTTTTGCTTTCAACGGTACTTTGAGTCCTAAACAGCAGTTGCATACTTCGGTGCAGTCCTTGTAATGTTTTTTTTTTTTTTTTTTTTTTTTTTTTTTTTTTTTTATCAACATTCGTCGGTTCGTTATTGTTAGCTGCTGTCACTTTTTCTTGCTTCCACTTGCAGTTCAAAGACATTCTTTAGCTCATGGTTGCTGAAAGTAATTTTAATCATGAATTTTGAAATCAAGGTGTTTGAGCTATTTTGGAACATAAATTTGGAACCCCAGGTGGCTGGAACAAGTGCTATGAATTTGGGACCACTGAAGGATAACCTCGACCTTTCATAACTGCTGTGTATGTAAAGATTTTTTTTTTTTTTTTTTTTTTTTTTTTCTGGCATAGCTATACTTTTCATAAAAGTGGTTTTATGTTCGGTATTAGGTAAATGCAAGATTTTGTGCTACGTTTATTCCCTAGTTGCGAAATAAAAGATTCACAGGCGTTTCATGAAAAAACTGTAGCCTTATCAGAGGCACGTTGAACTTTCTTAGATGTTTTCTGCCATTTACCTCTACTTTTGTTCTTCCTGGAAATCTAAACTCTTTCGTTCCATTAATGCCAACATTTTTGTAAGTCGTCAAAGAAAGGTTTTCTAGATGCCTCTCCCTCCTCTCAATCTTCATCATTGGCATATCTACTACCATTCTTTCTACATAATCGATATTTCAGAATTTTCCATGATACGTTCTTTACTATAGATTACATTTTCAGAACATCTCCACTACTCTACATCTGTAATTCACGCAATGGTTTAAAGTGTCTTCACCTAGCTCTTTCATTACGTTATGAGCATACATCATTTCATTCCTTAGAACAAACAGTTTAGCAACCCTTTTAGAACTCTCCTTCTACACCAAAGCATCAGTAAAATTTCATCGTCATATTAGTCTTACACATTTTACTCTACAACTCTCTTTCAACCCTCACTTAAAAAGATACTATGTATTCCTCATGCCACTATCCCAATAAAGGCTCTTTTCTTCCACTCTTCTTCTGTATTCCTGATTAGTGATTCTCTGGATGAGCGCCGTTCATTCGAGTATTCACTTGCGCGCCTCAGTATAGTACAGGGAGATGATACCTTTGTTTCTTTTGAACTGTTATTGTAGACACCTTCCTATACTTATGGCAGTGTGACATGCATGGCTGAGTTCGAGGTCTTCGAGTTCCATATTAAATAGATAATTCTAATCTGATCCTTCCCTCCATGAGGGGTTGTGCGACTTCTCATTATCAGGATAGCATTGAGCTATTAGAGCTAATGTTGTTGTGTGACACTTTTTCATAAGTGTCACAAAAAATACCTGTAATTACTTTTTTTAATGCATTCTTTTCTTCCGGGAAAACTACGCCATGTTATACTAACAGTAAATTGCAACAGGTTTTTGCTGACTTTTTATTACTGGGTTTGATTTTCACTTCCTGGAAAACTATGCCAGTTATACTACGATAAATCGGACCCCGTTTTTTGCTGGCTCTTTTCATTAGTGAATCTGATTCTCATCTTCCTGAAAAACTATGCCATGCTTTTCTTCCGGGAAAACTACGCCATTAGTGAATCTGATTTCTCATCTTCCTGAAAACTATGCCACGCTATACTACGATAAAACCGTAACCATTTTTTGCTTGCTCTTTTTATTAGTGAATTTAATTTGTCATAGTTTTTTGCAGGTTGTAACTAGTGAATTTGATTTCTCATCTGCTTTTAAAGTGCTTTTCAGCCACACAAACTTATACCTGCTGTTTAAATTTACTAGAGCTCGTATAATTCTTTGTTAAAACAACCTCAGGGAGGTCACAAGCATTACTGATTAGAAATGTTTAATATTTTCGTTTCTTCCTTGCAGGTTGTGGTGTACATCATGGTATTTTAGATTAAAGCTCTTTATTGCTGAACTTCATTATTAGTATCAATTCTATATTAAACAACTCCACAGTTTCCTCACCATAACTGGACTTGGTCATTCTTGTTGACAAAGTCTTGGCTGATGAAATGCTTAATTGCAAGCAAGAATAAAAACAATCATGGTTTTCGCTGTGAACTTTACCATAAAGCTCTTTATGTTTGTAGGTTTGCCAGACAATGAAATTTTGGTCTAACTCATATGCACGTGCATTGAGGAACTGAAGGACTTTAGCCATTCTCATATGTCATTAAAAAAATCA
>NC_087209.1:53840862-53845862 GCF_015104395.2 Macrobrachium nipponense
TATATATACTATATATATATATATATATATGTGTGTGTGTGTGTGTGTGTGTGTGTGTGTAGTATGTATGTATGTATGTATGTATATGTATACATACATACATAGAAGCGTGTATATGCTACGACAACAGCTGTTCCAACATTACATAGTTATTTAGTACTTTTCTCGTTTCCCATAAGTTAATTGCCTCTTTAGTCTGAAATGGGGGATACATCCATTCATTGCCTCGTAACTAAAACAGCTGCTTTGATAGTTAGTACGTTTGCCTCCGAGTAAACGTACTTACGTTTACCTTTTAATAAAAATCTTACCTAATTCCTAATTAATCATCTCTCTCTCTCTCTCTCTCTCTCTCTCTCTCTCTCTCTCTCTCTTTTAATTTCTGCATATTGCAAGTTCATCAGTGCATTCCATCGAGTCCTATGAATATTTGATTGCTTCTATCCACAAGATCTGAATTTTGGTCAATTAAAAAAGGTTTTAAATCAGCTAGAAAAATAAAGATAGGCCAAAATTGGTAGTTTCTAGTCCATTTTCAGTTTGAGGACTACATGGCAGAGAGAAGCAGCCACAGGTAACTTGAAAAGTATATTATGAAGACCACTGCTAACAATGAAAGCCAGAATGAAACAGCTATAAGCAAACACAGAATGTGTAAGGGGAAATTTAGGTGCTACAATGAATAATTGTTGGGGGAGTTGCTCCAAATAACACATACAAAAGGGAGTGGCTCAGTCTTCCTTTGCCCCAGTATAATATCGTCCCTGGTAGTGCAATCACCACTCTCGGAGAGAAGATGACCAATGGTATAATGGATTTCCTTCTTCATTGGTCACACTACCATAATACGTCAAATTTTTCTATGGTATCAGTGAAACTTATGGACCATACCCGAACACGTTTGAAGGTCTGTAGTAAAACAACTTATAATTGAGGATGCAGATAAAATCGTAAGTGAGCCAGTTTTCACCGTCTTGTGATCGAGGTTCCTGTCTTAACTTCTTTACAAAAGTCACAAGCACTATTTAGCCCTCTAATTACTTTGAAATGACTAAATGTAGTACATCAATTAAGAAAATGGAGGAAAACATGGAAGTAACAAAGTTCAGGAAGAAACATCGAAAAGGTCAACAACAGCAAAGATATCATTGAAGCTTGCGCGCTTTCAGGCCGCAAGAAAGAGACAGAAGACTATACTCAATTATGCTGCATACTGCTTTGGAATAATATCTGTAAAATTTCATTAAACCTCACTGTAAAACTTGGAGTATAAACAACCTGACTGCGATATGATGTGAAAGTGACACACCATAGTTCGTGATGTGCATATTTTCCATAACAGCAGCAATAATTATTGATTGACAGCAACAGCAAGAGGTATCCTGTATGGCCATCGTTCTGTTATATTCAAAACTTACGAGACTCATTGCTCTGAGAAATGGGACCCGGTGGACTTTGGAATTTGACTGTGCTCTCTCGTTTTGTGACTAATACAGAGACCAGTGATCTATATATTTCAGCTACGAAGTTAAAACCGTTTAATACTGTCACTATTATCAGTTCATTGTTTTGTCTTGAATAAACAGGCACATGAATTATTAGGTTGTAAGCCTGGATTAGGGGCAATAAAGTCTACCCACTGTCTTCCAATAAATTTGGGTTTGAATCCCAGCTGCAAAGCCGAGTTTCTTTATTCAGGGAAAACTCATGGATAGTAGGGATGTGAAGAGGCCAATTAAAATTGTGGCCTCTACAACACTGAGAACAGATCAATGCGACCAGTACTCTCTCTCTCTCTCTCTCTCTCTCTCTCTCTCTCTCTCTCTCTCTCACACACGCAGGTACTTTTACGAGCTAGTCGGTTGCAGAGCATTTAAATATGAAATGGGTATCAGAATATGAGGCAAATGGGAGATCCTTCTCTGAATGGAATATAGTCGTAGTTTGCGGAGAGGATATTTTAGGAATTTTTTCGAATGCAAAGTACAAGAGAAGCAGATGTGAATAACGCAACAGCGGGCAGGGTCAGCGCAGGCTTGACGATGCTTGTGGAAGTGACTGTTCAATTTGTAACCAGGGCATGAAGGGTTTGGAGAATGGAAAATCACCGCCCACATGTTGAAGTTTTGAATGGCCTGTTCGAGCATAACAAAACTCCTTTCTCAAGAAAAGCAGCTGCATTTAGCCGGATATAAGACATAAAGATTATTATTTGAGGTTCTCTGTAAGCACAAAAGCTGCTAATCGACGCAAGTTAACGGAACTCTCATTGATGAAAGTTTTTAACAAAGAATTATACTGATGAGCATTAAAAATATCACAATATTGAATTTAGTTACTTTTCAAACACTCAGTCTCAGTATTCTCTATGTGAATTTTTTATACTTATATTATTCCGTCTCCATTTTTAGATTATAATAATTTCTTTTATTTCTGAAACTCGGTACTCATTGTTATCTCCTCCTTTAATTGATTTTGTTGCTAAACATCCGGATATTTTGAGAGTTATCCTACCATTATGAGGTTACCTATTACCTATCTTGAATCGTGTGGTTGCCTTCGCTCTCACCTCTTATCGTAAGAGCATTGCGTCATGTCATACCATTAAGTCTTCATTTTTCGAGGCTATTGATTGTTTTATGCAGCCTCTTAGGAAAGGAAGAGCTACTTGAGGCTTGAGAGAACATTGCAAAGAATAGATCCTATATTTGCAGACTAACATATTATTGTCTAGTTGAAATTTCGACCTATGAAAAGGCTTCATGGAAGAATATAGAACATATAAAGTAAGTACCTGCCAAGTGTGATAATGAAGGAAGTAGTAATAAAAGAACAATAATAAAAAAGATTATTGTTAGTTGTCGTTGGGATAGTAAGCCTAGTGGGAGTCAAAGTAAGTAAACTTTTGTTGAATTGATCCAAATTCTGTAGCGAATAGGACAATATTTTCTTCAAGGTAAACAATAGTTACGATTAAGAACATTTTAATAAAATTTGATATTTCTAAGTTGATCTAGCCTAGATCTTCTAGTTACTTTGTAATTAACAGTTACTAACAGTAAATGGCAGAGAACCAACAAGAAAATAATGTCTGAGCCTTATAATTTTCAGGAAAATAAGTATCTTTGCTTCCAGTTTAGAAAATCATGACACTGGTCCCTTGGAAAGATCTTCGGGCAGTTATCGATCCAACCCAGCAACTCATGAGTTTACACTGTAGTTGGCTCATTTCTTGCACTTCCGTGACCACGGAGTCCAAACAAAGGTTTCTCTATGGATTTGTCATCTTTGAGGGTTACTTTGAAAATAGCGAGGGTGACCCTCGCGAAAGTATGGGCTAACTTTGCAAGGGACCAAAATCCAAAATGGCTGCCAGGGGCCATCTTAAAAATTATATTTTCTATGGTTTGGGCAACGGCATTGATCAACATATGCTTCCTGGGGTTTTGGGTGTCAAGGAATTTGTATTTGACATCAATTTTATGATCAGACCTTATTATGACTAGGTTACCCAAGATGGTTGCCATCCGCCACGGTCTCAGTTACCTAATAACTGAACGTGTTTTTCGTTTTTTCAGGTGTTCTTTTTTAGCATGCTATTGGTTCCACTGCACTTCATCTAAATTATTTAGAATTACCTCCTGCAATGTGGTAGTCTATCTTTCTTTCTGATTGCACTGCTTTTACTTTCAGGTCTGCCTGCAACTTGCGCCATTATGCACCTCTGCTTCACCTCGTAAGTGATGTCATGTGATGATGCAGATGAGTAGTACCACTTAGAGGCTGTTCTTCCTGTAGTTAGCAGTAAACATGAATGACTATGAGTGTTTCCTGAAATGTGGGAAGCCTTGTAATGGCACTGAAACTATCCCTCCCGTTAGATTGGAAAGTTTAAAGGAGAAGAGCTGGTTTTTAAATGCATGATTCGTGTTATGTAACAGTGGCATCAACATCCAACCTTCAAAAAGCCATTAAACGGAAAGAAAAGCTCTGTTCCAGACAGACTTTTGCTTCAGAGCAAAGTAATGATGATGATAATCCAGTTGCCTTCCCTCACCAAAGCGTCTGCATTCCTCAGTGAGTGGGCCTCTCCCTGATAAAACAAAGTGGTGTATAAAAGGTGAAAATCTAAAACACCATAATCGAGCCAAGAGTAAGCTCTGTGGAATCTGTACCAACTCATCATGACGCCATCCTGTACTTATCTAAGAGGATAGGCAGTTGAACGTTCGTTTGTCACGACTTGTTGATTCAACATCAGCATTGACCGATCCTTTCGCAAATGATATCATGTACTATCGTTACTATTGACAGAGATATATTAGAAACCGAGAGTTCATTTCTGATGATGCAAGGCACCTACAGAGCGTATCTCTTTCAGAGGCAAGGAATCTGTTTTTCAGACACGTGGATACAGTCATCTATGAGGAGTATGAAAGCCGTTCTTTGCAGTCTCTATTAGAAGATTATAAGCGTATCGTAAGTAGCTATGGGTATCCAGTAGGTGATGTCAAATCTCGCTACCTCAAGGAATTGTTTATCAAGGAATATCAGGACAGGATTGGCTTCAAAGAGAGAATGAACGGAACAAGAGTGACTCGGTCTGTGATGTTTGTGGTGGAGGACTACACTGAATCGGTTTTGTGTTCCCTTAACATCAGTGATGAGCAGCTCCTACAGGACATTACCATACGGCTGTGTGTGTGTGTACATACATACATACTTACATAAATACATACATACACACATACATACATACATACATCCACATATATATATATATATATTATATATATATATATATATATATATATATATATATATATATATATATATATATATATATATAGTACAGGATCTACTGCTAGTATGAAGGTTAATTCAATGAGATCTTCAACAGCTACCTGGTCCTAAACCAAGGTCACTATAGACTGTAAAATATTTGTCAATATGCCTTTTTATTATGAAAAAATATACTAGGCTTTATATATATATATATA
>NC_087209.1:53851795-53876795 GCF_015104395.2 Macrobrachium nipponense
GAAAAGTCTTTTATGACTTGTAGCAATCATTGGTTATGATACCTTTTCACATGTTCAGTGCCATGCAAACTCGCTCACCAGAGAAGATCATTCATAAGAAGATTAACTCAAAAGCAATTAGCAGATTAAAAGGTGATAGTTATCTTTCATAAAATAAAAATCTTCTCTATTGCTACCTCATCTATAACAGAAAAAATGGTTCTAGTTTGCAAACTAACTTTAGATATTATTGAAAAAGAAACCCACAAAATCACTTTGTAACTTGTTTACTTCTAAGTATTTACATTTAATTTTACTCCACGCTCGAGTACTTTCAAGCCTTATCTGTGGCCCATTTTCAAGAGATGTTTGGGATGTCAGTCTGGGTCAAGGCCCAGCAGTCTTCTGGAACTTCTTCTCGTTTAGATATTATGTTAGTTATTTAAAACAATTGTTACAAAAATGAAAGTAATAATACTAGCTTTATGCCAAATATTGTTAGTAATGATAATTTTAAAAGGCTGGGAAGATCTCTGCACAATACATAGCCAAATAAAGTATTTTTTGTTATTCCTGGAAAATGATCCTCAGCAATTTTACATGCAAAGCTTTTATGAAATGAATAATTGATATTTAAAAGTTATTCTATGTGTGCGCTCCATTGATTACCCTCAAATTTTTAGTTAATTTCTCTCTCTCTCTCTCTCTCTCTCTCTCTCTCTCTCTCTCTCTCTGCTTTTTTTTTAGAAGGCTGTTGAATATCGAAATAATTTCCTGGACGTAAGAGCATACAGCTATTTATCATTCGCCAGCTTATACAAATACAAAATTATATATGGGTAAAAAATAAACTTCAGGAATTGCAATATATGTTTCCTCTTCTGTTTAAACTTTTTCTTCTCCTTGTGATATACAGCATCTCAAAATCGAGGCTTTTACAAAGAAAATTTTTTTGTACATTTTCTGTTTCTATCAAATTATCGATCAATTGTCGTCTTCTACTCGCCATTGAATTGAATTGAAGCTAGGTGAATAGCTCATATCAATTATAATTCCCCTCCGATATTATTTCCAAGGTGGAGTGAACTGGATACTATATGAAAATTGTAGCTTTATGTTTTTTGTGAAATATAAAATGTCACAGGTATGTGATATATATCCATATTAGTACGTATATATATATATATATATATATATATATACTATATATATATATATATATATATATATATATATATATATATATATATATATATATATATATTATGATATATATGTGTGTGTGTTTGTGTGTGTGTGTATGTGTATGTGTATGTATACAGATTATATATAATTATATATATAATATTATATATATCTATATATATATATATATAATATATATATATATATATATGTATATATATATATATATATATATATCATATATATATGAGAGAGAGAGAGAGAGACCTTCGAGAGAGAGAGAAAGAGAGAGAGAGTCACAAATAAAAACTTCAGGACATCAAAAATGCTGATCTATGTGTAAATTTCATACATATTAATAGGTATAAATTTTCAGAATATATATATATATATATATATCTATATATATATATATATATATATATATATATACTATATATATATATATATATGTGTGTGTATATATATATATATATATATATATATATATATTATATATATATATGTGTGTGTGTGTATGTGTGTGTGTGTGTGTGTAAATTTCATGCATATAGATAGGTATAAATTCTCAGAATCAGTGATAAATAAAGTCAGGCTAGCTACGGATACCAGCCTATGAGCAGCAAGTAATAGAGAAGAGAACCATAGAAACAAATATAGCTCCAAAGAAGAACTGGAAATGGCCGCCTAAGCGAGGATGACTAATTTTTGAGTTTTTGTATTCATTGTTTAATTAAAGATATGCTAGAATGAACCAAGAAACTTATTTGGTGATTTCACAATCATTTCAAAATTACTTCGTAAAATCGTTGTTTTGAAATTTGTGATCTATTATGATTGTGTGCAATTCTTTTTCTATGGCTAACTTCTGATGGTAATTTAAGCGAACCTTCATTAGCGTTCCGGCTGAGCCCAGGTAATTTCTGAGATTCCATCTCGGACAAATAAACATGCAGACCGATGAAGATCACATCAGAAGAGGGAGGGAGTCGTTATTTAAACCTAAGGTCCAGACTTAGTACACTTTTAAAAATGGTAATCTAAATGTTGGGTCTTTGGACGATAAACTCTACAAAAACAAATTTTAAGTCTGGTTGAAACATTTTTTCTTCAGAAAATTTATCTTAAATTAATGGTCTTCAAAAATTCTCTTTACGAAAGATGTCCAGCCAGAAGATAGGGACTAAGTCCTACAAACCAGAGTGTTTATGCAATTACTCTTCAAATCCGGAAAACAAAATGTAAAATAGCTGAAGATTAAACCAGCAAATGTCATTTTCTGTATATCAAAATATAGAAAGTAGTTGTAGCCATATAGTTCTGTTGTAAAATTAATACTGTGCTGGAAATTGGTAGTGCATCTTCTTCAGACATTTTGATGCTTTCTTACCAAATAACAAAGTTGTTTGTAGGCTTACTACCCGAGTAAGCGAAAAACACAGAGCAAGGGTAAGAGGATGTTTAATTTCAAATTTTTGGTCGTCTGGATGCCAATAATAGCTGTTTTATCTATATTGTATAATGTAGAGTTTATGAAACACATGAAAGGAGTTTAGTATCGGATTATAAAAAAGGAAGAAGTCTATATATATATATATATATATATATATATATATATATATATATATATATATATATATATATATATATATATATATATATATATATATTATCTACATATATATATATATATATATATATATATATGTATGTGTGTGTGTGTGTGTGTGTGTGTGTGTACTTGCCTTTTAAGACTTGAGTCTCTCTTTATGTTTATGGCAACATATTTTTTAGGGAAATGTGGGAGGGGTAATGTTTCTGAAAAACCTGGTCTAATAAGGTAACTGACCGCGCAGCCCTCCTCCACATACCTTATAATTCCTATCAAAAAAAAGACAAAAAAAAAACCTGAAAATCCTGTCTTGTGAGGTAGTAGACAACACAATACATTTAATTTTGGTGCCAGGCATAAAAGGTCTTATAATATCATCCTGAGATTTTCATACACGCTACGTGAAGGGACAGCATTGTAACAATGATAAATTACGAAAAAGGGAACCCTACGTTTACAAGTATGAAACGTGCAACAAAGACTTATAATTCCGAATTAATAGCAATTAATAATGACTTGCATTCCCGATCAACTAACATTTGCGATGAACTTGGACTGGTGATCTTTGCCACCATCAGGAAAAAACTAGTTTCACCGTCAAATCTCTCCCTCCTGAGACTCTTCTTCTTTTTCTCTTCTTGCGGTATTGTGCTCATCTTCTTGCCACTTTTTTTGTGAAGAAATAAAGATTGAAGGCGCCTGAATGTCTGTTCATCTGTTCAAAGGTGATTCTGGGCGATCTAGTTTTTGTGTACAGGAACGTTGTTGGTACAGGAATGAACTTGGCTGCGTCGATTCTCCTTTTGGATTCAGTTTCATTAAACTAATATACAGTAAGAGTTTGATTTGTAAAGGTCATTAGCTTGAACATTTTCTTACTTTAGAATGAATGCGTTTACGTCAAGAGTTATAACGTTGATTTTTTAAGTATAATGTTTCACAATTTCTATCTAAGAAATATTTCACTCTATGAATATGAAAGAAACAACGCTCGTGTGACCGATACTAATTACCTTGAGTGTTAACACAATGTACACTTTCGAATTGCTTTACCTAATGTATACGTGGTTAAACTGATGAACTTCATTTCTTGGAAGATTGCTCTGTAAACAATACCAAGCCTGGATTTTTTTTTTTTCTCTCTCTCTTTTTTTCGATTTGAATGATTTGGTTTCCTGTGACTCCCCAAAAGTTCTGAATCAGTTACCCTTTCCTCCACCTACACAACTAACAAAGGAATCAAATGCAATTTGTCACACGTGAATGTGAGCATATTATGAATAGCAGCGACAATAATAATAATAATACCTTTGCACAGGACGGGAAGCAGCCAGCACGAGCGCGAGCCACAGCATAGTGTAAACAAACAAGATGGCTGCTGCTGATAGGACGTACTCTCCTGCGCCACTCTTGAACCCACAAACGTTTTTGTTACTCTTGCATTCACGTAAGTTTCCGAGAAATAAACCACTGCAGCGCATCTTGCAACAGTCCGACAATTTCTGGGCGCCATGATGATATCAGCTGATCAGTTTTGTTTACTTTTTCCTACGGCTCCTCGAAACCACGAGTTCCTAGTGTGACGATACAACACTTTTGCTCGCGAGCATCGGCTGGATGCTGGCCAAAACACGAGCAAGAAATGACTAGTGTGATACCAGCTTTAGTCGTACCGTCACCACAGTAATTCCATCAACTTCTGTTCTTCAGTATCTTAATTACCCTCCTGAACACTTACCAGTTATGCCTTTAACTCACTGTCCTTTAATTATCTGAGACTTAGAGACACGAGATGTGGTGAAATGGAGCATCAGACTGTTCTGAGTTAAATTTCTCATAAGGCAGTAAAGGAGTAGGTATGCGATACGTTCTAGATTTGGGGAGAGAGATACATCTGAACTTGCCCATCCTTGTCTCCATCAAACTAAGTACGAATGTTGTATCATTTGAGCTGTTAATCATAAACATGAAAACAATATTCCAATATTACTATGCAATTGACTTGCATAATAATAATATCTTGGAAGAAGTCCCTCTTTAAGACATACGTCATTGAAAAGAATGGCAGTTTGTACGCCGTTGGTCTTATACTGTGATTTTTCAACTTGGCGTTTAAGTTCCTCCGTTTCAGAAGGTAAATCATAAAACAGCTTACCGGAAGTTATTTTTTGTCCCGACATTTCCGTTTTCCACGTTACCAATTACAAAGGTGAAGGGCGCCAGAGGTATGTAAGTACATGCATGGCACATTTGTACCCGAAAACAAGTGAAGACTGGCCGATACGTCGTGATAAATAATGAACTACAGTCAGTTGGAGAAACGAAGAAACTTATTTCTTAAGCTGAGAAGGCGCATTATAAACAGTATGCAAACTGCCATAATTATTAACGACATAATAATAATAATAATAATAATAATAATAATAATAATAATAATAATAATAATAATAATAATAATAATAGTAAAATAATAATAATAATAATAATATTATTATTATTATTATTATTATTATTATTATTATTATATAATAACAATAATAATAATAATAATAATAATAATAATAATAATAATAATAATAATATTATCCATGGCATGGATAGACTATAAGAAAGCCTTCGACATGATACCACACATATGGCTAATAGAATGCCTGAAAATATATGGGGCAGAGGAAAATACCATCAGCTTCCTCAAAAATACAATGCGCAACTGGAATACAATACTTACAAGCTCTGGAATAAGACTAGCAGAGGTTAATATCAGGATGAGGGATCTTCCAGGGCGACTCACTGTCCCCACTACTCTTCGTAGTAGCCATGATTCCCATGACAAAAGTACTACAGAAGATGGATGCCGGGTACCAACTCAAGAAAAGAGGCAACAAAATCAACCATCTGATGTTCATGGACGACATCAAGCTGTATGGTAAGAGCATCAAGGAAATAGATACCCTAATCCAGACTGTAAGGATTGTATCTGGGGACATCAGGATGGAGTTTGGAATAGAAAAATGCGCCTTAGTCAACATACAAAAAGGCAAAGTAACGAGAACTGAAGGGATAAAGCTACCAGATGGGAGCAACATTAAACACATAGATGAGACAGGATACAAATACCTGGGAATAATGGAAGGAGGAGATATAAAACACCAAGAGATGAAGGGAACACGATCAGGAAAGAATATATGCAGAGACTCAAGGCGATACTCAAGTCAAAACTCAACGCCGGAAATATGATAAAAGCCATAAACACATGGGCAGTGCCAGTAATCAGATACAGCGCAGGAATAGTGGAATGGACGAAGGCAGAACTCCGCAGCATAGATCAGAAAACCAGGAAACAAATGACAATACACAAAGCACTACACCCAAGAGCAAATACGGACAGACTATACATAACACGAAAGGAAGGAGGGAGAGGATACTAAGTATAGAGGACTGCGTCAACATCGAAAACAGAGCACTGGGGCAATATCTGAAAACCAGTGAAGACGAGTGGCTAAAGAGAGCATGGGAAGAAGGACTAATAAAAGTAGACGAAGACCCAGAAATATACAGAGACAGGAAAGACAGAAAGAACAGAGGACTGGCACAACAAAGCAATGCACGGACAATACATGAGACAGACTAAAGAACTAGCCAGCGATGACAATTGGCAATGGCTACAGAGGGGAGAGCTAAAGAAGGAAACTGAAGGAATGATAACAGCGGCACAAGATCAGGCCCTAAGAACCAGATATGTTCAAAGTACGATAGACGGAAATAACATCTCTCCCATATGTAGGAAGTGCAATACGAAAAATGAAACCATAAACCACATAGCAAGTGAATGCCCGGCACTTGCATAGAACCAGTACAAAAAGAGGCATGATTCAGTGGCAAAAGCCCTCCACTGGAGCCTGTGCAAGAAACATCAGCTACCTTGCAGTAATAAGTGGTACGAGCACCACCTGAAGGAGTGATAGAAAACGATCAGGCAAAGACCCTCGGTAACTATGGTATCAGAACGGATAGGGTGATACGTGCAAACAGACCAGACGTGACGTTGATTGACAAAGTCAAGAAGAAAGTATCACTCATTGATGTCGCAATACCATGGGACACCAGAGTTTGAAGAGAAGAGAGGGGGAAAAATGGATAAGATCAAGATCTGAAAATAGAAATAAGAAGGATATGGGATATGCCAGTGGAAATCGTACCCATAATCATAGGAGCACTAGGCACGATCCCAAGATCCCTGAAAAGGAATCTAGAAAAAAAACTAGAGGCTGAAGTAGCTCCAGGACTCATGCAGAAGAGTGTGATCCTAGAAACGGCACACATAGTAAGAAAAGTGATGGACTCCTAAGGAGGCAGGATGCAACCCGGAACCCCACACTATAAATACCACCCAGTCGAATTGGAGGACTGTGATAGAGCAAAAAAAAAAAAAATAATAATAATAATAATAATAATAATAATAATAATAATAATAATAATAATAATAATAATAATCTCGGGGTTAGAGGAATCAAACTTAATGAACTGCATGCAAAATATGACTTCCCCTCAGTGAAAGATCTTGTGGTTAACACGAGGTTTCGATGTCGAGAACTGATGAAATGTTCATCAACGCCACCAAATGTGAATGACCAGGAAACTGTCACTCATCGATTTTTTTTATCGTTCGATCGAAGTCGCCACGTTGGTTTTCATTTCATCCTGCTAATAGAAAGACGGGATGACGACCAGACACACAGAAAAGCAGAGCCGGAAACATAACGGTAATAAGCGGAGCGGACCTACGTAGATCACGTTGCAGATCCATTAGAAAACCAAATTAGCTGCTCCCTTGAGCACAGAGAATCTCCAACAAGAATCGAAAAAAACAACTGATCACAGTTTCCATGAAACCAAGCTAATGAATAGACAGGCAGTTTGATAATGAAGGCAAACCAGATCGGAAACAGAGAAGAAAGAGGTTCTTATCTAGTAATACATGCATTAAGCGCAATTTGGGCATAGTCTTGGCAAGTTTACTCTTTTGGTAATTATTTTTTACCATCTTCATACAACCTCTGACCTCTGTGGAATCTTACGGGCCATTAAGAACTTCTTTTTGTCTGTAGCCTTCTTTGTATGAAATTGTGTGAATTTCTCAGGCGAGCAGCTTTGAATAGGTTTTAGCACCCATTCTGTGGATATTTCTCAGGTGTTTCAATGCACAGGTTGCCTTACACAAGCGGTTTCAGACTTCACTGTTACATAACACTGTCTGTTAATTAAAAACCTATCTATATCATACCTTGGTCATTTTATAGCTATAAAAAACTGTTATAAATATTTGATTGTCATAAATTCGCGGTTTTTAATGTTGTCATTATTTTCAATAACATCGAGAGCATTAAATTTTATGGATAAAATAAAATTTTGCATACGTATTCAGTGACACTTCGCCTTGGACCATGGCAAACGTTTTCGGGTTCCATTAGAAAATCAAAATTACGGTCATACAAGGTAAATTTTACCATGAGAATAGCCTATCTCTTGTCACTAGAATTTTGAAAGCCTTTCCTTATTTCTTCATTTTCACATGCTGATCGAACAGAAAATATTTATTCTTTTTTATAAACTGACAGCAATTAAGAACCTTCATTAGTAATATATAAGACACACACACATATGTATATATACATATATATATATATATATATATATATATATATATATATATATATATATATATTATATATATATATATATATACATAACATACATACACACACACACACATATATATATATATATATATATATATATATATATATATATATATATATATATATATATATATATATATATATATATATATATATATATATATATATTTATATATATATATATATATATATATATATATATATATATATATATATATATATTTCAGAATTTAAGCCAGACCCAAAGCAAAATAACTAATTTTAGGAGGAAATCAGACATTTTTTAGTTGCTCATCTTCACTAGCCTCAGTTCCCTTTCAGTCTCTCTTGTCCTTTCCAATTGGCTGCCTTCGAAATTAATCCCTGCAGGAATGCAGCAGGGCCCCGTGATTCAGACCTTAGACAGGGCTTATAGTGGAAGGAGAAACATGGCAGAGGTGGTTGCATATCGATTCTAATTACAAATACCTGAGTTCGAGAGAGATTTGTAAGGTCGAAATCGGTATCAACTTATACCTCACTTGTTGGTCGAGTCGCCAAAGTCACTGAAGTCCTGATTTCTCCTCCGTCAGCTGGGAGCTGGTTCGAACCCACGAGAGGATGAAATCATTACAACTAAAAAATTCCCCTTCGGGTAACACATATGAAAATACATTAATTCCGACGTAGAGCAAATTGGAAATTAAAGCACATTTGTAACTTAATGTATTTATATGAATCCTGATGATGTGGTAAAAATTCATATATATATATATATATATATATATATATATATATATATATATATGTATATATATATATATATATATATTTCGTATTTAGCGGCCTTGAGAGAGGCTATATACGTAAACGGAAATAATTGAAGGAAGACAAGTTGAAATTAATTGAACTTACCGTAGAACTGATTATTAATGAATATTTCTTTAGAGGAAAAGGTCGCCAGAAAACTCAGCTCGTTACTTTACAGCTATTTATTTACAAAAGAGGCCCTTGCTGGCCTGGAGAAAAAGTGAATGCTATTGGCCCCCACATTGGGGCTTATAATCTCTTACAAGTGGGTAGCTGGCTAAAGTGTGACTAATTCAAGCTGGTTTCATAAAACTTGGGTAATGCACACTTGCGGGCAGAGAGACGGCACGTGACTCATGGAATCTGGAAAAGAATCCCAGATTAAACAAGATAAAAGGAAAAAATGACTTCTTGTTTTGATTAATTAATTCTCTAACACTGGGGAGAAAGAACTTTTAATGTTTCACTGAGGTATGCAATGACTTCATTGGTCGGGACGATCACACAAGGGAAGCATGCGGCCATGAGGCAGTGAGAGGGAACAAAAGGATTAATTCCTTTTGTTGCTGGAAATTGAATTGGGAAAACGAGGATCACATAGATAATAGGTGATAAGGGACTGGCAATATGCTGTTTCACAAGACGTACCTGGATGTCGTGTTCAGTGGCTCTTTGTAGAAAAGCATGGCCCCCCTTTGTCTGAGGCCTGGGTCATCGGCGCGCCACTCACACCCTGGATAGGCCTAACAGGAAGGCAGGTAGTTGGACATCTGTCCGAGATCACGTCTCGCAGCCGACTGAGGCAGAATTCAGGTGGTTTGCTTGGGGGTTGGATTCAGCTTAACCCCCCGACGCAGCAAATAAACCCCCCCCAGAGCAAGGCAAATCCTGGAAAACAAGCATACAGCCAGCAGAGGGGTCACAGGAAAGAGAGCTTAAGATATAGGTCTAAGAAGTACCAATCTGCCTACATCCTTCCCTTTTGAGATACGTCCCTAAAGCTGACAAACGACTATATTCCCCCAACTGGGGAACTCCCTATCTCTAGCTGGCGGGTTTTGGGTTTCCCGCGTTTACTAAAAATCAGCTGATATTTGGAAGAAATGGCTGCCGTTTTCCAAATCAAATTAATTAATTGATATCTGGGTAGACGAACGATCTATAAACGTCACAGCTCCCCCTGTTAAGAAGGCATTCACTCCCTTTCGGGCGTGAAGGTCTTGGCTTAAATAAATTGATCGTCTCGACTACCCAGTTCTCCTACTCTAACTTGAAGTTTTTAGAGCGGCGATACAGCTAACTACAGTGGCCTACCTAACTTATAGGTGGAGATGCTAAGTATACTAACTTAATGGAGTAATGTAGTCTAGCCTAAGTAATAACTACAGGTTGTCTTGTGACGACAGTCTACTCTACCCCTAGATAAGGTTACTTGAAAATTCCTACTTGCTACTACCTAATGCCCTGGTATAATCATTAGCCTAACCTACTCAATACAGTTAAATGGAGACGCAATCATTCCAGAGTGTGGTACGCACCGCAGTGGTTCAGCGACGGAATTGTTAAAATATAGAGGAGGTGAGGTAATGGTGCGTGAGGATGATGAGTGGTTAGTGCATTACCAGGATGGAAATGTAATGAGGTAATTATATTTAAGTGAGGGTAGTATCACCATGGCTAGGGGTTAGAGGTTGAGTTCTACTGGCAGAGATCAGGCTGGCTACCTTCTCTGGGTAGGTGCCAGGATCACTCTGCAATTGAATGCGACACTGTACCTCGGGCACAGGTGTCAAGGAGAGCATGTGGCTCTTTGGTTAGTGTGTTAATGATTTGCTACATCCCTTCTTCTTCTTCTTCTTATTCCTCCAGGACCTGGCTATACCAGTCCTAGGAGTAGACGGAGGCACCGACTCTGGGGAAAGGCCAGAAACGCCGGCAGGAGCAGAGGCAGTGGTAGCCTGAGGGATTTCAGGAGAACACTCTACTTCGGTATCTGCAGCAACCGTCGTAGAGGTGGAAACCTACTGCAGGGGAGGCCCTCACTCCGGCTGCTGCGACAGTCGTCGAAAGGGGAAAACTCCAGGCTGACTCCTGGTCGGCAGTTCCTGGTTTTCCAGAGGAGGTATGAAGGTTAGGTCTGCCGGAGGTTCATCCTCAGGGCGTCAGTGGTGAGGGTGAAGAAGACTCATGGACTTTGGATTGGCCATGGGCTGCGGTAAGCTCCAGCCTGTTGGAGGATCTCCTGTAGGAGGATCCTTTGTTAGGTTAGGCGCCGGCACTAGCTCGGGGCCAGGCGCAGAAGTCAAGTTCTGTGGTGGCTCTACGTCCAGGCTGGACGGGAGCTTGGCACTGCTCAGTGCTGCAAGTGGCACTGGCAGAGAGTTAGGGTCGACTGGACCTGTGGCGGGTACCGGAGGTGCAATACCTCTCAGCGTGCCCTTGGAAATGGAGACAGAGCTCCTGCTCTTGTTGAAGGCTAGGCCTTGTGGAAAATGGACAGTGTCTGCTGCTGGTAGTTGGCTAGGGCACCTAGGCCAATTAGTAGAGTGCCCTATTACGTTGCAGGTTTTGCAACGGAACTGTGAATGGTCAATCTCCCTCCTTGGTAACGGGGGAGACTGTTGGTGGACGTACTTCCTGGAGGAAGTAGAATTTTGATGACTCCTTGCTTTGGAGTGATTTGACGTGGGGTTAGGACCCCTAGGCTTTTTGGAATGCGAGGGAGACTTCATGTCTTGCCCTAGGAGGAGGTCGTAACCTCCTGGAATGTAGCTTGCAACTGCAAGAGTACATACTTTGGAGAAATTAGGTCTGGTGACCCTCAATTGTACGGTCGGAAGGATCAGCTTAATATGGTTGATACCTTCAATGGTGATTAAGTGACGTCTATCGACGTTGGCCCCTCGGGGATTCGATCTTCCCGTATCAGGGAGATTTGAGCGCCAGAGTCGTCGTAGGCTCTGACGTGGCTTGGCGGATAATGGCTTTGGAGGGGTGCGACTGTTATAGGGCCCTTAGCTGGGGGTCCTAGTGAAGAAGGATTAGTAACGGCCATGGTGATGGCAGGAATATTGCGATTTGCGCACCCTCCGTAGTTGGCAGACATGTGACCCTTGCGCCACAGTCTCGGCAGAACTTGTTCCAGAACCTCTTCCGTGGCACTGGACGGTAAGGCCGAGATGGCCCCACAGGTTGCGAATCTGTGGAGTCACCAAGGCTGGCAGTGTGCTCTGGCACAGGTGAAGAGTCCTCTCTGGCGTGATTTGAGGTAGTGAGGTTTAAGGAAACCTCCGTTGAATCATCCTCGGAAGCAAGTCCCGGGGTTAACTGGCGGGCTTACCTCTTCCAAAGTGGAGGAGGTAGGCGGTAAGATGGTAAGAGGCTGAGATGATGCGGAAGAAACTTCGGGCTCTGACACTGGGTCAGGGCCCTGGTTCACAAATAAAAGGGATGTCTGAGACATCGGAGGCACTAGCCTCTGAATCTAAAACTGATGATTGATTATGAGGCATGCTGCAGGGATCCGGTGCATCTGGTAGTGGGAGCTGCGTCCAGGGAGATACGGCTTAAGTAAATCTCGGCCCAATATCACCTGATAAACATCATGAAATTGGTCAACTACGCCCAGGCGGCACAATGTGGTTTCCTTGGTCACCTGGTCCAGAAAGGGCATTTTTACATTCAGAAGGACCGAAGGAACAGAATAGAGGTTACCGCAATCCATTTAAACTGAATTTCTTCGTTCGTCTGGATTTTGCACCCCTAGGCAATGCCTTTCTTGAAATAAGGGAGACCTGGGCTTCGGTGTCGGCCATGACTTGTACCCACTGATAGGCCGTAGGAGACTGTTCATCAGGCAGGGCTACATGGTAGCCTTGGAGAAGTTCACCCTGGAAGCTCTCCTCCCAAGTAGAGACCGACTTGGGGCACTGTCGGAATCCACAGCATGCCCACACACACAACAAGTGGTGCAGAACCTCCGCAACCACCTCTTACCGGAGTCCAGCTCATGGTCTGGGCTTAGAAACTAGCAGAGAGATTGCGTCATCTAAGAGAGCTAGATCCATGGCTTTCTCTCGTTCTTCACGTGCCTTTCTCTTCTGCTTCTCTGGGCTTTCTCCTCTGCTTCGCTTTCTTCCTTTTCTTGCAGGCGCGCAGCAGCCTGCTGCACCTTTATCCACTGGTCAAGTGCTGGTCCAGTGTAACCAGCCTCCTTGCCCAGAGTTATGAGGGCTACCGAGCTTCTCTAGCTCTCTGGCAAAGAAGTCGCGGGAATCAGGGGAAGACATTTCCCTTAGGCTGCAGTAGAGGCTCTGACGAAAATGAAAATAATGGCCAGGAAAGGGTAATGGATGGAATGGGAGTGCCTACTGGGTAAAGTGGCCACTCACTTGGAAATGTGTTTTGCAAACGTGGTAATGAAAAGTCTGAAAAGACTGGGTGCTCGGTGGCACTTTGTGAATGGCACCTTCTGCTGAGGTGAAAAAATTGAATGAAGTGTGCGGCGTACGTCACACTTACGGGTGTTCCCAACTTGGGAGACGTTGGAAATGGCTACCTGTAGGTCCAATACAGGTGCACGGCACTTATGAGGAGGCGTTCCTTGGTTCAGTGATCTAAAATGGTGGATACTCTAATGAATGAGCGTTCCGTAAGGACGGACACGCAGGTTTGTCAGCACTTAGGGCTGTATTGCGGCACTTCGGGAGGCGTTCCTTTGTTGATTGGTCTGAAAGATCACTGACCTTGTACACGGACACACTAATCAATTGGGCATTCTGTAAGGACGGACACGCAGGTTTACTTGGGCGTTCCGTAAGGACGGACACGCAGGTATAATGGCTACCTGTACGGCCTGTACAGGTGCAATGGCACTTATGAGGCGTTCCTCCGAGCACTGGTATCGTGTGGTGTGTCCCGGACACTACATGCAGTATACTTAAATATACTGAAGTGAAATGGCACTGCTCGTGGCAGAGGGTAATAGTGGAGGAGAGAAAGTATAAGGTAAGGTGAGTACTCAGCAGCCAGTCGATGGACAGTGTCAAGAATTAGTGGCACTGTAAAATGGTAAGACCTGACGTGCACTGGTGGTGGCCAGTCCTAAACTGGTAACGACTTCCCTGTCTGGAAGTAATGAATTTGCGGTGGCACACTGTGCGGTTTGTGCTTGCGGTACACGCAAGTCTTTTGGGATAAAAATGAACAAGACCACTCGGGCAACGACAGGTAATGGAAATTTTAGAAATGCTCAGTCCCTCGCTGAAGTACTCGATAAATGAAATAAATAAATGCTTGCAAACTGCAATGGACACATGCACGTACGTATCACGCTGTGTAAATGAAAGACACAAGAGACTAAAATAATGTTAATTCTGCATGCTATAATTAATGGTAAGATGTAGTACTCTTGGCTTTGGTGAATACTTGGGTTCTGGTTTTCTCTCTCTCTCTCTCTCTCTCTCTCTCTCTCTCGGAGAGGGTGAAAAATGATATATGAATGAACTCCCTTATATTGAATTGAACTACTAATGTTAGTTTAATATGACGCAACTTGCGTTAAATTATCTACTTACGTTAACGTTTTTAATGAAAGAATTGCTTTTGATAACGTTTATGAAAATGATAACGCGCTCGTGTGATCGATTTTTACGTTACGAGTAGCGGACTGCGCTTATGAAATGATTTGCGTTTTCAATATTAATTTTACAAAGACGCGTTTTACGTTAACAATTCTTGTGATTTACTCTACTTGAAGATTTACGTTAACTTTATGTAAGATTACTAGGTCCCTGTGAACAGTGAAATGACGGTAAGGATTTTAAAATGAAAATGTTAGCAAACAATTGTAAAAGAAGAGGTTACGTTTAGTGCGAAGTGAAATGAAACTTTCGCTCAGCGCGCGAGTGAGCGATGCGAGGTGAAACACGTGAGCGAGCTGGGTAGTGCGGATAGCACACAGCATGTCGTTCAAACAGCTGATTCTCTGTAAACGCGAGGCGATTTACAACAAAACTTTTAGTTTCTTATTCAAGGCGAATTACGTTAATTTCTCTGGCAGAATGATAGATACTAGTACCGAGATTGATATTATTTACGTTAAAACTTCAAGACTTACGTTACTTTGCTTAAATTGTTTAGATAATGCGGAAAGAGATAACAAACATGGCTGCCGCTGTGAGCGAAAACGAAGGCTGGTTGAGACCGCGCAGGCGCGAGAGTGCGCGAAGCTGAATTAAGCTGAGAGGTAAGCGGTACCAACACTGGAATGAAAAAACGAAAAGTAAAAAAATGAATACCCTAACATATCACAGACAAAAGAATTGTACACTTCTTTGCCGTAACTATTAGTAAAACACTCCTAACTAGCTAGGCTTTCTAATACAGCAATAAACCCTGGCAAAGCACTTCCTAGTTTGATCTGGTCCTTTCTGGCATCTATCTGCACACGTGTTAGTGTGAGCTCCTACAAGGACAATGCGATTTACAAAATAACAGAACTCGCTCGGCGCTCTGGCCGTTACAATAATAATATTTACTACCTTCACATTTGTTAAAACACTTCTACAATAAAAATACTTAAACGTACCTTAAGCTAACATTGGTTATAGAATAATCATATTAATGAATGGAATACCCTTACCGTGAGTCAGTGTGCTTTTCTCCCGTGCAAGTGTGCTTAGTTTTTGCGCTTTGAAAAACACATTTACAGTTTACGTTTTAAACGGCGGATAACCACGAGTTTACAAGCTTTTTTTAAGCAAGCCCAGATTCGATGCTGGCAAGATTCGCCAATTTTACGTATTTAGCGGCCTTGAGAGAGGCTATATACGTAAACGGAAATAATTGAAGGAAGACTAGTTGAAATTAGTTGAACTTACCGTAGAACTGATTATTAATGAATATTTCTTTTAGAGGGAAAAGGTCGCCAGAAAACTCAGCTCGTTACTTTACAGCTATTTATTTACAAAAGAGGCCCTTGCTGGCCTGGAGAAAAGTGAATGCTATTGGCCCCCACGTTGGGGCTTATAATCTCTCACAAGTGGGTAGCTGGCTAAAGTGTGACTAATTCAAGCTGGTTTCATAAAACTTGGGTAATGCACACTTGCGGGCAGAGAGACGGCACGTGACTCATGGAATCTGGAAAAAGAATCCAGATTAAACAAGATAAAAGGAAAAAATGACTTCTTGTTTTGATTAATTAATTCTCTAACACTGGGGAGAAAGAACTTTTAATGTTTCACTGAGGTATGCAATGAGTTCATTGGTCGGGGGACGATCACACAAGGGGAAGCATGCGGCCATGAGGCAGTGAGAGGGAACAAAAGGATTAATTCCTTTTGTTGCTGGAAATTGAATTGGGAAAACGAGGATCACATAGATAATAGGTGATAAGGGACTGGCAATATGCTGTTTCACAAGACGTACCTGGATGTCGTGTTCAGTGGCTCTTTGTAGAAAAGCATGGCCCCCCTTTGTCTGAGGCCTGGGTCATCGGCGCGCCACTCACACCCTGGATAGGCCTAACAGGAAGGCAGGTAGTTGGACATCTGTCCGAGATCACGTCTCGCAGCCGACTGAGGCAGAATTCAGGTGGTTTGCTTGGGGGTTGGGATTCAGCTTAACCCCCCACGAGCAAGGCAAATCCTGGAAAAACAAGCATACAGCCAGGCAGAGGGTCACAGGAAAGAGAGCTTAAGATATAGGGTCTAAGAAGTACCAATCTGCCTACATCCTTCCCTTTTGAGATACGTCCCTAAAAGCTGACAAAGGACTATATTCCCCCAACTGGGGAACTCCCTATCTCTAGTTGGCGGGTTTTGGGTTTCCTGCGTTTACTAAAAATCAGCTGATATTTGGAAGAAATGGGCTGCCGTTTTCCAAATCAAATTAATTAATTTGATATCTGGGTATAACGAACGATCTATAAACGTCACAATATATATATATAAAAAGAAATCGCGAAAATCTAGAACGTTATGAATGTATAAAATAGACAAAGCCATGAAGGAGCAGTGAAACGAAGGAGGCCTTTCATCTGAATGTCCTATACTTAGTAGTCTGCTAAAAGGTCTCGCAGTACTCCCTCATTTCATTTTCCTTCGTGGCTTTTTCCTTTATATAAATATATTATATATATATATATATATATATATAAAACAACTGCTTGTTGGTTCATTACAATAATTATTCATGTTCTTACCAACTCAAATCAGTCAGAACCTCAAAGGATAAAGCCATGTGTTTTACCAGCATGTTAAAACTTGAAGTGGCTGATAGACATCAAGAGGAAGAATAAGGGTACGACGAAAAAAGAGGACATAGATATGTAAACCTGAAAGGACACGTTTAGCACCTTCAACCCATGCAAATGCAAATATAGAGCTTCCTGGTAAAAAGATTAGGAGAACTAACGTTGAAAAGAAATAACCCTAAAGCAGCCCATTGTCTTTAAATGAGAGGCCCTTTGACTTCAAAGTTAACGGCAACTGCGATAACAGACATCAGTTTCCTGTTTTGCTGTTTATGGTCAGTCGTAAATAAGTTACTTGATTTCACTTTAAAGAATCCATAACAATGGGCTTTGGACGGTGAGTATTGGTATCAGTTTCTGTGAGTGTAGAGATATTAAGAGCTGTAAGATGGCAGTTAAAACTATAATAATTAAACTCCTAGGGAACAGGCAATGCTGGGAGAGAGAACGATGAAGATCATTAGGCCAATGAAAAAATATCTATTTTACTAGTCGAATCATTGATCGCCCAATGGAATGAATTTCCCCAATAGTAGGTAAAAAACATATCACAGGAATGACTTAACAATAACCTTTACATTCTTAAAATGCTTTTAGTAGGTAATTGCAAAACGCATTGCGTTGTTAATGAATTATAAAAATATATAAACCATCTAATTTATTTTGAGATTAACCGAGATCTCATAACCAGAAACAGATCAGTTAAAATTTCCATTAACAACTCATCTTTTTTCATTGCCTCTACATTAGACGACTTCCAAGTAATACTTTGAAGATATTTGAGCAAGACAATGAAATAAGAAGATTCATAGAGATGGGAGAGAAGGAGGGACTAGTTCCTAGTTAAATATCTACAATCATCCAGCCTCTGCCTCCTTACGGAAAAAAAGAATAATGGAACCTAACCTTTCATAGTTCCATTCATAGGATAGAAACAGACCTTCGTACATGTTGCTAAAAAAAAGTCAGTATTAAAAATCGGCCAGTAAAAATAGTAGTAAACTTGGAAATCGAAAAAAAACAGCACAAATTCAAGTAGAATTCTCAAAACCAACATGAAAATGTTTATGGAGTTACTGATCGCTCCCCAACGACATAAAAAAAAGAAAGGTAAAAAAAGTGGGGAAGTCCAATAGGGCCAGGTCAAGGTGGTTGACGTATTTATTCTAAATTGCAGGTTCTCTCTCCCACAAACCTGATGAGCATTCGCCGCCGAGGAAAGCTAAAGTCTAGAATCCTGTTTTTTTTGCAGTTTTGCTTTTTATTGCATCCTGTTTTTATTCGACTTTTTGAGTCTTCAATTTTCTTGTTGTATTTTTTAAATTAAGAAAAGCCATGGAAATTTATCTGTTGAACACTAAAAAAAGGGTTCTTAGTAAATGTGCAAAAAGTACAAAAGATGATTCTAATTACATATTACTAAATGAAATTGAATTGTGATCTGAAAGAGTTCACAGATGCAAATAATGTATTTAGCAGTATTTACTTATCATACTCAATGTTCTGGTTCTCAGTAGTTCTTGCGTAATGAAGTTGTTGGCTTCATACCATTCCTCTGGCTCACTGGTGACGTTTGTACCCATTAACAATGAAGTCATTGTAGGTTATACACACACACACACACAGATATATATGTGTTGTATATGTTCAATTCCTATTTTGCATTTCTTTGAGCATTTATGCATTTATTCTGAAATGTTGATTGATGTGAGGTTTCTGTCGCCGCTTAAAGACATACTTTAATTCATAAGAGAAGTTTAGAAAGCGACAGCTTTGTACCTTTGACTCTCCTTCACTGAATTTTTCATAAAATAGGACGAGTCCATTTCCATATTACTTGCAAGTGTTTATCCGAACTCAAAATGGGTCTTGCTGGCTATGATAGGGGCCTTTGAAAGGCAGCCTTTTTTTGGCTTTGTTTCCGTTCTTGCACTCACGATTTTTACGGAAGCTAAGAGTTGGCTTTGTTTGAAAGAGAGTGCATTGGTAACAGAAGTGCATTTACTACTATTGTCCAATTAGAGGTGGAATGATTTCTGCAAGCAATTCTTTCCAGAACAATATACACTCAGGCGCCGACGTCCATTCACAAAATTTTTAAAAAATATATTTTTCTTCCTTTGCTATTTTCCTTTGCTTCCTTATTCTCTTGCTTGTATTCCTTATCCTATTAATTGTATAGTTCTACTGTACTGTAACAAAGTACAGTTACTATTTTTCAAACACCCTTGTCTTGTCCATTACCAAATCACTGGTGTCACTGCTCCGGCTTCCATTTCCTTAAAAGCTCTTGGCGCAACCATGAAAGACATTTTCCTATACGTACAAAAGTTTCTTATAGTGTGCATACATAAACAAACAAATAACTCGCTAGATGAAAAGAAACTATCAAACGTTGCATAGCTTCAAACAATGGCTATTGTAAAGGGCACGCGCATTGTAAATAATGTTTTCGTGTGAAGAAACGCGCACAAACTTGTGCCGAACCATAGAAAAGCTTCATGTTGGTCGTTGCCTCAGCATCTGAAGAGCTTTTCCTTTCCAAGGACTTCCTTCCGAGGCACCTTTTCATCAAAAGGTCAAGGGGGAAGTTTCACTCGGCACCCACCGCGGCGTCGCACTTTCAAGGGACGAGTCTGAGGAAGCATTTCAGTTCTTTCCTTCGTGCTCGGATCGCTTTCCTTTTGTTCCTCTTTGTGCTTCCTGACTAAATCATGAGTAACATAATAAATATGGGATTTGCGGTATAATATTCATTTTTTAAGAAAATATTTTAGCACGTGCATCACCTACGATTTTTTTTTTTTTTTTTTTAGCTTTTTTGGACTCAGTTATTGATGGATTAGGGATAAAATTTATGAAAAAACCTATGAAATTAGTCATTAATTCTCAAATTTCAACAAAGAACTCATCAATGCAATACTTAACTTGTTTAGCATTTTCTCAAATTGAATTCTATCGCATGTCGTTTAATATTAATTTTCAAGTAGATTTTTCCATAAAAGGTAGTAATTATCTTACAGACCAGTATGAACACGATACCTTTCCGATTACTCTTCCTCTTCATGTAACAGAATGTGGATAGCTGTTCTATCTAAAAATTTTACAGTACAAAAAATAAACCGACCAGTTTATCTTAAATGGAGATGCCTTTCGGGGGAGGGGGTGTGTCAGCCACCAGGGGCGCCTCTTCTCCCTGATTGCTCATCCCTCCTGCTCCTAGATAGCACAGTTGTTGAAACTAGTTTTCTGACGAGTTAATGGGAATTTTAATTTTGATACTATTCAACATTTTGATAAGTACATTGACGCTTTCAGAAGTTTGCATGCCTTTTGAGGTTTGGTGTAGTTCGGGATTTTGACAAATATTGTGTGACCTATAGACGCGTACCAAATAATTCATCAGGTGATTTACAAAATTTCTTGATTGGGGGGGCGCATGTGCAGCGCACTATCGTTATTGCACTGGAAATAAATTAGGCATTTTATTCTCACTGGGCCTATAATTTGTAATTTACATATAACGGTGGAATTTATCGGTGCTATTTTGTATTAAGACCCATAGTTATAAGCATTTATGTTGGTGCATTTCACATGATAAAATTAAGAGTTTTTGTGACTTCTAGCATCATCTGTAAAACGATAGCTGGGAAAATGCTACGAAGCAAACACATTAACCACCCACTGGCTCTCCCCACACGAGAAAAAAATATTTTACATGTGGGCCTACTGGTTTCGAAAGGTTTTAGATAAAATATCTTTCAATTTTCCAGAGAACCAATCGGCGTATGCTATAAGCCACTGCTCCTTTTCCCACCAATTATCGGTGAGAAGCCGTGGCTTTATCGAAGCTGGAATCAAAACAAAGTAACAATTTTGATAACGCGTGGACCTGGTGTGCCCTGAGGCAAACACTACCACATATTTCCCCGACTCGTTGGCCACAAGTCATCAACATCTATCACACCGAGAGTCTTCCCATGACTTCCTTACGTAACGCTCTCTCTCTCTCTCTCTCTCTCTCTCTCTCTCTCTCTCTCTCTCTCATTGCTGCATAAATTAGATACGTGCAATTAATGAAAAAAAAAATTATCTCATAGTTACCCATGAGCTATACTAAGAATAAGTAACTGATTTAATAAATGATATTTTTTATAACAAAATAATCAGACAGTTTCTAAACTGGTTACCGAGCTAAAATAGCTTCATGCGATTTGTGATGTGAATTAGTAGTTAGTTAATACTGGGATGTCCAAAGGTAATTAGAAGGTGCATCTTATTATATTAGCTATTATTAGTCCTGAAGCAAGATGAAACTTGGATTCATTAGGATTTATTTTTTTTTTTTACTTTTTTTCATATTACAAAACAACAATATCTTAAGATTTGGCGATTTAAAAAGTAAAGCTTGACAAAGAATATTAGGATTCAAATGGCCAGTTAGACTTACGTAGAACTGATGCCATTAGCAAAATTACGTTAAACCCATAAGTGGATGAGATAAAGACGACATGGAAACAGATTACCTTGACATTCCTTTCGCATAACCATCGGGGAAAGTATCTGGTGGTTTCCACTGGGCTCCTGACGGCGCCAGAAGAGTAGGAAGCCCCAGACTTGCCTTGTATGAGAACTATGAGATGAGAAGATGGAGATGAGTGGAGATTTGTGAAAACTAAAGTGCAGGGAAGATGTGAGTGGTAGAAATTTGCAGAGGCTCTTTGCTGGAGGCGAAGATCAGAATAATAAGGATTTTTATGAACAATGTTTCTATTGCAAATGAATTATAGTATACAGGGTATATGGAAACTAACAACACTTCAATGAAAAGGATCATCAACCATCCACGTACTTTTATAAGCACTGAAGTATTGTCGTACGCAACACATTGTTTATAGTTCATAAGTGTAGTCTATATTGTTTGGTAAAATTCTAAGGGCAAGGGGTGTAAGAGCTACTTACTATGCAGAGAGGGATGGGGGTTAGGGGCCGAGTTTGGAAAATCTAAAAAGCACTGGATTAGACTTTGGCCTCCTGTGTCATTATCTTGGGAAGAAGGTCGCGGAATCTGTGATCAGGGCATATGAACTCTAGCGCCACCCATCCGTGAATCAGCTCTTGTCAAGTGAAGGTAGTCTTGCCATATGAAAACCCCCGCAATAGAACGACGTCATCCTTTAGGTAACAAAGAAATCTAAATGGATGAGGAGCATCACTGTTTTAAAAAGAATTTTCTGGAATTTTTGAGAGCGCTTAGGTTTACATAATACTTGGATTAATTTGTTCTTAATGCACAATGATTGCTCTTTCAAGTAAAAACGCAATTAAAGATTAAGTTTTTTTGTTTCTGCCGATATGAATAGGACACCGTTTTCTTTCTGTGCGTTACTGATTTTACACCTAGCGTAAATTATTTCATGAATATGGTAAATGAAAACTCAACTTCGAAAGAAAACTGAATAACATTCACTGAAGGTTAAGCATACAAAATCCATTTACCCGTCAACACCTCTCTCTCTCTCCTGCTCTTCTTCTCTCTCTCTCTCTCTCTCTCTCTCTCTCTCTCTCTGTAGAAAACAAAAACATAAATCCCTCAGTTGTTCTCTGGTTGCGTAACTGTAATCTAGTCTCATTGCCCATTTGCGGAGATTTGTGTTAACAACAGAAAGAAAGATGTAGAGTTCACACCGATCTCTAGCCTCTATAATTCCATGAGAAAATAATCAGCAGAATGAGACGCATTGCCTAACCTTGGCATGTATTAGGTGGTCCATGCTTTTGGGCAGAGGCGACCGCAGACCACCGTTATGGGAATTAGGCTTTTGCCTTCCCTCTAACGATTGTAACCTTCGGCTTGAGAGAGAAATAGGAAATAAGGTAATTTTATATAAAGAAAGAGAGAGAGAGAGAGAGAGAGAGAGAGAGAGAGAGAGAGAGAGAGAGAGAGAGAGAGAAGTGAGCAGATAGGTCATCGCTATGGTTATATTGGATAACGGTTTCTCTCTATAGGCTTTCGATGAGACAGTTACCATACCAAGGCCTTCCAGTCTTCAAATATTCAAAGCCTCGATTCCCTCAGTTCTCTCAGTTTTCTCTCTAAATTTCTTCAAACCTAGTTGTAGCCTAATGTCTTATAACACAGGTTCACGAGTTTGAGGCACAGGACAAAACAAACGCAAACCTGGACCCATAAGTTTATAGAAGCAGTGACTGCACTGCACCTCACGCGGGGTACTGCAGGCGTTACTAAAGTGGTTCTCGGCGTCCTTTCAACCCAGAGCAGACCTCGCCGTTTACCTTACTTTCATTCCACTTACCCCTTCTCCCATCTTACTGGCCAACCTCTCTAACTATAACTTTTTAATACAACTGTGGAGTTGATCCTTGTATTTCATCTAATTCATTTAATTTTTTGTGTCTGTGTGCAATCAGTCCTACTCCTTTACACTATTCAAATACCGGAAGCCTGAAAGTGCCCCAGTGCTTGCTTGACAGCCGAATTTCATAATGCACTCTTTCGCCTTGTCCGGAAAGTGAGCAAGAGTAGGAGGTAAAGAGAAAGGGAGAAAAAAGAAGAATTTATCTGTCTACGAGAGAGAGAGAGAGAGTATGAAACTTGACAGACAGTAGAGAGTTAGAGAGAGGGAGAGAGAGAAAGAGAATATGAGACTTATAGACAGGAGAGAGTGAGAGAGAATATGAAACTTGACAGAGAGAGAGAGACAGACAGACAGACAGGACAGACAGAGAATATGAAACTTGACAGAGAGGTAGAAATAGGGGAGAGAGAGAGAGAGAGAGAGAGAGAGAGAGAGACGAGAGAGAGAGAGAGAGATGCTCTGACAAAATAAGCAGAGAAATACATGTTATGAATAACCATAAAAGATGTTAAGAGGTTCCTTGCTTTCAGTGTGAGACAGGAAAATATTGGGTGAATACAGCAGTGAGTCCAGCTATGATAATAAAGGATACAAGATGCATGTCCCTAATCCACTTTGCAAGTTGCGTAACATTGTCTTCTCAAAAACTTTAGATCAAACAAGGATAATTGAAATCAGCCAATACTCAAGGTAATGCAGAAACATTTCCCTTTCTTCAAACAGAAAGGAAACTTGTAAATTCACCAAATTTTCTGAAAATAGTTTCAATCTTACGAGTACTGAAATCAGAAATCATTTTAAAAGAGATGGGAAAGATCCTGTAACAGTTTACACCACCATAACTGTCGAGGCCAAAAACCAGTCTTCATTTTTCTAGATATGGAGGCCATTTAACTCCATTTATGCTCTGGATAGCATGACAAAGGTAACACCATGGACTCACCAAATTGTTTGCTCACATAGACTTCATCCAAAAGTTCTGCTTTCTGCTTAATTAAGACAATATACAACAGTTCCATCAGCTTCAACAAGGGGAGGCATGCTTGAATCAACTCTAAAGAGTGATAGTAGACCACTTCTTATGGTCATCATCACTGTAGAG
>NC_087209.1:53881795-53900260 GCF_015104395.2 Macrobrachium nipponense
CTGGTTGATGATTTATAAACCAATTTGGTTGGGGAGCAGTTATTGTTAAATACTGGATTAAGAATATAATTTCATGGTGAAAAGCGGCCCAATCGCATGTTAAAGTAAGAGCTCTATGTACAAGTGCATAAATGGCAGGCATTGAAATTAAAAAGCAAAAGCTATAATAATTGGAGCCAAAACCCGTAAATTTCTTGTTCCTGTAAATGGTAGTGATCTTTTGAGACTAAATCATCCAAAAAAGCTAGCTTACCTTCATATTCCTTTTTTTTTTCAGGATAAACTTGATGTTACTGTGAAATTGATTGGCAAAGATAAAAAATCTCTTTGCATCCTACTGTGGATAAAATAGGGCATGGAAGAACAAGGGGCAATCTTCCATAATGTGCTCCTGTAGGGAGCACATAAAGATATTAGCAAAAGTTGGGCCCAGAGGCGACCCCATTGCCATCCCATCCACCTGCTTGTATAACTTATTGTTAAAAACAAAAGCAGTGTCCAGCACAGCCAATTATAAAAGAGTTCTATAACAATCATTGTTAAAATTACAATAAAGAGTCGGGTTGTGGAAACAAACTTGGCCAAATTTAGGTTAATGGTTTCTCGGATTCATCACGGGTCAAGGGCTCCAATAACATTTTTAAGGATTTTGGAAGTTTATAGCTAGGAGAGTTAAAAGAGGCCAGGATGGGGCGAGAGGGGGATACCTTGTTTATGGATTTTAGGCAACCCATATAAAATCCGAATGATGAGCCACTGGAGAATAAATCCTCATAGGCGTGTTTACTGATGACATTGTCTTTCTTGAGTGTACAGAGAACCTGTTGATCTTGTCCTTCACCTTGAAGATCTGGAAATTGGGTTGCCCATGCTCCTAAATTCATTCTGGTCGTTAAGGATGTCATTTATTTTGTTAATATGTAACTGCCCTTATCAAGGATTACAATGCCCCTCTCCTTTAGTAGAAAGAGAAATTGGTCCATAGTAGCATCAGAAGAAGAAATACAGCATTCGGTAGAAAATTTTGGGGAGGCAATTAATAAAAGATGCAAGAGGATCGTTTGATTATACCAAAAGCTGTAGAAGACCTGATTGTACTTATAAGTGAATTCACATTTTTTGAAGTAGGATCAGTCATAAAGAAGCTTTGGTGGCAGAAAACACTAGGTAACGGTGGAATCACAGTTGATCCTATTTCAACTGAAAGTAAAAATCACAACTTGTGTACTAACTAGCCTGTTTTACTAAATATGGAATGAGGAACAAAGCCTGCTGATTGGGAATCGGAAACCATAGCGGTCGTACCATAGGAAAGTAACCTGGCTGAATATGGTAATTTACTAGAGGTATTGTACTTGCGTCTTTTGTCAATGAAAACATACATTAAGAGAGTTCTCAATATGCTAGAGAAAGAAACTGAAAAAGGTGATGAACCAGCTGGTTTTAAAAAAGGCAGGAGTCGTTCAGATCAAATATTTGTGTTACAGCATGTAGTGAAGAGGTGTATAGATTTTGAAATTTCCCTTCACGTGGCTTTTGTTTATTGTGAAAAAATTTTTCTGCATCTACAGGTCTGTACTATGGAAAGCCTTACATTATTTTGACATTCTTGTTAAATATGAAAAACTGATTAATATTATGCAAGAATGAAGTGAACGCAAATTGACATTATGGGTCTTGTCAAGAGAATTTGAAGTAAGTGGAGTGCAACAGAGGAATGTTATTTCAGGTTTGTTTGTTTGTTTTTTATTATGTTTTTACGTTGCATGGGACCAGTGGTTATTCAGCAACGGGACCAACGGTTTTACGTGACTTCTGAACCACGTCGAGAGTGAACTTCTATCACCAGAAATACACATCTCTCATACCTCAGTGGAATGTCCGAGAATCGATCTCGCGGCCACCGAATTGGCGCGCCAACACCATACCGACCACGCTGCTGAGGCGCTCTTCAGGTTTCTTTTTGCCATTCTCAATGATTTTATGGTAAAAAAAAAAAGGTTGTTGAAGATGGAAAAGAAGTTCTGTAGTGGCGTAACAAAAGAAACTTGACAGCTTAAAATATAAAGATGAGGGTATTATGATTATTAAAATACTGCAAGATTTACAATGAATCGTATATATACATATGAGATGGGCCCCAAATAAATAAGAGAAAACAAAGGTGATGAAGACAGGATGTGCACAAAGGGCGAAATAGCATTAGATGAAGTAAGTTTGCATATAAATACAAGAAAGGAACTTGAGTTAATAAGAAATCCTTGGAAGGGTAATAAAACATTCGATAAACCCTTACTAGGATAACCTAGGCTTGAATGGTAAGGACTGAGTAAAAATATGTAGGTGTTATAAAGATCCTTCCAGATTTTTTCCTTGTACAATATTTCTAAAAGATGCATTTCATTAAAAATGTGAGAAATTACCTTTGGAAATCTACAGTGAATTCTCAAACAGTCTAAGGCTGCCCTAAATTTCGAATAAGGTCAATTTTTCCTTCAGCTTTCGACCTGGTCTATGAAACCTGATGGTGTCGGTAAACAAGAGGTGGCTTCAAACTGGATTTCCAACATATCACGAAACTCATATCTCGATCTAAATAAACCTTATAAATTGCTCTATTTATTATTCCTTTTTTCTAAATTCCTCAAAGAAATCACGCTGTCAAATGGATCTGGTATGCAGTTTAGTTGAGAAAGATGATTGCATGAAAAACGCAAGAAATAAAAACAAAATCAACGTAATAGAATGTGTTTAGACAAAAGATAATTTTCCCCTTGTAATTCACTTATCTTAAAAAGGCTAAGCACCATAAGTTCTTTATGCTTACCAATTAACAGTCGTTCCTTGTTTATACATATATCTCTTATATCTTATTTTTTTATAGAGCTAGCCCTTTCAAAGGACCCCAAGGGCTAATTTCAAGCACACTATATATCTGTCTATATCATTTATTTTCAGGTTTGCTACAACAGATAATCAGTAATAATTCAACTTGTGCCCAGAAACTAGAGATTTTAGTGGGTACACCATAATCATGTAGGTAAACAAGCCAGCAATCAGTAACAATTCAAAAGCATGTAACATGTATCCTTTCACTTTTGTTATGCTTGATTAATCTAGTGATAACTGCAACCTAAGAAAACGCAGGAAGTCGGCAATAATCATGAGAACCTTTACATAAACATAAGCTCTTGGGAAGAATTTCAATGACATTACTGCACGCGTGGCTACCTCAGCTGAACACTTTGTCATCCATCATTCCTGATGGTTAAAGTTAAATGAAGAATGCTTGATCTTTGTAACACTACTAACGTAAAAGATGCTGATTTAATATCTTTGCATTCTAGTATATACTTTATTGCACTTTGTAATTTCAATTAAGTATTCAGCGTATATATATGGCCTAGCCCTAACCTTATGAACTTTGCTCAATCTTGGCTTGATTTTGTTACGACTTTACATAGTATATGATATAGAATTGTTGTTTCCTTTAGTTACGGAATTCACTTGGTATCCACATACTATGTTAGAACAAATCTTAAATACTCCACTGTTCTAAATTACTAGGGTTCATGATTAGTATTATGATGGAATGAAGCCATTGCATCACCCTAAGATGAAACCAGTTTGAAGTGGTTGTCAAACTTGTCAAAGTAATCATTCACAGGTCATGTTAGTCTACCTTAGATATTGTCTCAACTCACATTGATAGCTTGTGCAATAAATAGAAAATCGCACATTGAGTCTCATTTTATCTACCAACTCATGTTTAGAGGCCTCAGGTGTGGAGCTGAGTCTCTTGGAAAGAAATATGCCAAAGTGAAAAGCCGTTATGAAGTCAAAATTTAAAATGACAGTTAAAGACTGTTAGTAGGTGTACTCATGGATTGGTAGTTGGCTGGTGAATACTACCAGGAATGCATACACATATCTAATAAAGAGCGTATGTGTCTAGAAGGCTAGACTTCCAGACGAGGGTAGAGTAGCAATATGCCAGTACATATTAGAAATATTGCTGGCACAGAATACAGGATTTTTATACAACAGTTACAGGTTGTTACAAGAACTAACAACACATACCCAAAAGGTAGTTGACAGAATTGGTGAAGGAAACTGAGGAACTAGTCTAAGTAACATGCAAACACAGCTCATGGCAATGTAATATGCCAGCAGGCAACGTGGGCAGCAAGGAATTTAAGAGTACCTTCATAAGGGATCCAGGCTCTTGGGACATGTATGCCTACTGGATCTGTGGGAGCATGAATGCTTTCAGACACAGTGGCCCCAATAAGGCAATTGACAATACTTTGCCCACCAGGACTGGGCCACAATGCTTGTGAGGTCACAAATACTACAAACAACAACCTACCATCCCCAACTGTGGGCCACACAGAGGGTGTAGCCAGCAGGGAGGTATCAAAATGAAGGGATGAGGAGGACAGTCTTAGAGCCAACCTTCAAAGCAAGTAAAAGGGACCAGCCTTACCTCCCATTTCCTGGCAGGTAGGATGTATTATTAGTCCAGATATAGGTAGAACAATAAAAGATGTTCCCCTCTCAGGTACATCTTCCCTTTGGGGGGTGAGGAAAGTCAGGAAGCTGAGAAATTAGGGTGGGATTCAGAACAATTGCTTAAAACAGTTTCATTGTTACTTCCCTGAGAATCAAGGGCATTTGGTTTATTTTGGGAATAGACTTCACTCAAAAATTTGGGTGAACATGGAGGTGCAAACTAGCCAAATAAAAGTAATGCTTGGGAGAGACAGGAGCACTGCAGTAAATCCAAGCAAATATAGTCCAAGTGCAATCCCAGCTACCCCAGGGAGAGGCGAGGTAGTCCCTGCAGTGACAATAGTGAGCTTCTTGTTATGCTCCCAAAGCTATTACCTAAAGGAATACTATGTACTGTCAATGCCCATGCTAGATGGTAGGATTTACATTTCAGAAGGGATCATACACTTAACAAAGAGAGGGATTTATATACCAGTTGTTAATGTAACAAACAGTGTAATACAATTTGAAGGAAATTCCATGTATGATTTTGAGGGCACATAGATATAGACCCTAGCAGTTTTCACCATTCCAAATTGCAGGCAGGGGTATACAGAAAGCTGCTAGAGCACCCTCAGGAGTGCATCTTAGTTGGGTACCAAAAGGAAGTAGAGGAAACTGTAAACAGCTATGCTATTGGCATGACATTCAGAGATGAGCCACTAGGATGGTTAATCAATTCCTGTTCAAAACTGACTTCCCAATTGTTGTGGTAAGAAATAAAGGATGCTCATTATGATTGTGTGTAGATTATTGGAAGCTTAGTGAAAGCACAATATATAATGCCCATACACTGCTTTCAGTGAAGGAATTTCTTGTCAGAGTCTGTGGTTGTAAGTTTTTCTCATCATTAATTTTAAAAGCCAAATTTTACCAAATTCTGATTCATGAAAACAGTAGGGGGAAAAAACAGCTCCCTTCAGAGTTAAGAACGCATCCTGAGTGATTTAGGCCTTATCCAGATAAAGGGACTGAGAGAAATTATAGCATTTTTGAACGAGAGGTATCTGCAATAGTGTGGGTTTTAGGAGGGCATTAGTAACTCCTTTTGAGACAATGTATCCAGTTACTGACAGATCATCACCATTTGTGTGATCTATCTAATTAAGAAGGGGGACTCAACTGCACAATAAAGTTACTGGATAGATAAATTGTTAGTTTAACATTGTCAGGTTTGAGTACATAGAGGGGATAGTACAAACCTGATAACTTGATATGGAATAAGAAATGAAGAGAAGGGCTACATTGGGACAAAATGACCAAGTTATCCAGTGTCAATAGACAAGAATGGGTGAATAAAATATGGCACGAGGAAGGTGTCATTCCTCCCTTATCCTGATGATAAGGGAATGAAAGATTTGTGTAGGTGGAGTATTGAAGAATTGCAGGAAGGACAGAGACAAGATAAGCAGATCTTAGAAATGATGGCAGTGATCAATGGAGAACCATTGATCACCCATAATTGAACACTTATGCATTCATAAATTTTTGAGATTGAGGAAGCAATACTATATTTTGCATATGAAAAAAAGATCAGAGAATACTGTTCCCACATAGTATTCCCTTACTATTTTATTGGCAGAGACATTGCAGCATTCCAAGTAAGTCCATACATTGGACATTTGGGGATTGAAAGAACACTGAAAAGGGCATAGTAGCATTATTTTGGTTAAGGATGAGAAAGACCATAACCAATTATATTACCAGGTATTGTACTTGCAATCATTGCAATGAAATACCAAAGGCATGCCAATGGTCTGTGGTCTTTGCCAAGTTTAAGTGTTCACATTTAGATGTGGTTGGGCCATTTCCCTAGGGACCTGCGCCCCAAAAGTACATCTGTGGCTCAAGCATTCATTCATAACTAAGTTTACATGTCCATCAGCAACTCAGCAAATGACCCAGTGGCATCTCCTAATTGAGAGATAATGAATTTGCTTTGCTATTTAGTGTTCAGGAATGCAGACCAGTGGGTAAATGAGCTGTCTACTTCAGCACTGGCTTTAAACACAACATACAATGCCCCCAATAGAGATATGCCTAATGCAAGAGGTTATGATGAAGGCTTAACAAAGTATTAAAACAATCATAATCAAAAGCTTTAAAACAAAACCTGTGAAAATCTTGACAGGTGATGGGGTTTACATGAAACCCTTACAGATGAGAAAACATAATTTGAGCCATCCTATCTAGGACAGTTGTGAAAAAAGGTTAAAACATCCACTATTGTATTGGAAAAGTGGAATGTATTAAGTAGACATTCCACTCTCTTTAGGGCATGAAGGTCTGCACTAGTGAGCCACTGGAATCGATAAAGTTAAGTATTTCTCCTAATGGATCGTTGCCCAATGCAAAATGAAAATAGTTTTAGGTATAATCCTAACTTATCCCCTGGGGGGAATGCACTTGCAAGCTAACTTGAGGGGGCCGGCCAGCAAATGCCATTTTTTAAGGACAGGACTTTGACATTCATACCACTTAATAAGGTGACTTGGGACACATCCAAACCACATATGATTTTCGCCTCTGGCCTTCGGTTTTGTGATGCCAGGGCGATTTATCCCGAAAATAACCATTTTTTAAATTCTATCTCCTCCCTTGATATCTAATGTTAAGACCTGGGATTACTACCATATATAGACCTGATGTAGACCTCTAATTAAATGAAGAGTTTTTTTTCTAAAAGTCATTTTTTTGCTAGATATTATTTTTTTCATTATGGTAAAAAAGTAAACCTTATAAATCAAGAAAATAAATTTTAGAAAAAACAGAAACAAATCTGGAAAAAAGGGCTCCATTTGATTGTTCTATAATGTTTTTTTTAAGTTATATACCAAATTTCAATGCTATAGTTTTAAAACTATGGGAGAAGATAGAATTTGAAGGTCAATAAGTATAGTTTTGGGTTATGGGCATTCAAAGTTTTGCTTTCTATTTTTACAAAGACAATGTTAATAAATAATGATTATTATGAATTTATATTTCTTTTTTTGTATTATAAATCCAACTATGTTATTACTCATAATGTAATCATAAATGAAGATCCCTTTGCTCATATATCGTAGCCTGGGGCACTGCATCAGGCAAGACGGGGCAATCCTTCCTACGCAACTCTCTCTCTCCTTCACTAACTCAGCTTATTAGAGCTAATTTTCTTCTTCTGTATGTAAGCGAGATGTTTTCCTTGTCTTCCTCGTTGGCATGATGAAATTCTTGCCGAAGCAAGGATAAACAAACGTAAAAGCAAGAGAATGCCAGAAATGAAACTCGAACATGAACGCTCATTTTACAAAGACAATGTTAATAAATCATGATTATTATAAATTTCATATTCCTTTTTGGGTATTAATAAACCAAAGCTATGTTATTTATCATAAATGCACATCCCTTTGCTCAGAGATCGTAGCGTGGGGCACTGCCCGACGTGTGCGTCAGGCAAGACGGGGCAATTGCTTACTACACACCCCTCCCCAAGTCCCGCCCACTCTCTCTTCACTAACTACGCTAATGTCGCGGATACTATGATATTCTGAACTCACATAAAAGCGAATTTTCTTTTTCTGTATGTTAGCAAGATGTTTTCCTTCTCTTCCTCTGTGGCATGATAAAATTCAGGCCGAAAGAAATATAAACAAACATAAAAGCAAGCGAGTGTCAAAGGCCAAACTCAAACGTGTAACCTCTTTCATGTTTCTGCTCGTTTTGTAGGGTGGTAAGCTGAGAACCTTCCCTCCCACGACTCATGGAATCACTACAGATGCCATTGCTCACAATTTCTTTGACAATAATTATCAAAATTTACGATAACAGAAGAAATATTGCATTTTCTTGTACGGATCAATGTTTTGGGCTTATTGAGTTAAGTTTACTAATTATCCTGTAACTACGAAAGTTAGAGGAATTTTGACAAAATATTTCATATATGCATTCTTCATTGCCATACGAAGCTCCATGAATTTTCTCTTGACTTTGTGTTTTTTGCCCTATACCCCATATATAGGGGTACCGGCTGGTCCACTTAACTTAATGTCTCTAATACTAATCACACAGAATGAAACTAACGTAGCACCAAAATAATAACTACCTATGTGCAGAGAATAGTTTAGGTTACAATGGAGTCAAATTACTTATGACATCATGTATGTGGACATGGAGTATGTTACAATTGTGAGACTGTCAGCAGAAAAAGAATTGCAATATACATGAGTTATTAAACCTATTATATGCTACAAATACAAGAGAATGCAGCAAAATATCCAAACAATGGGAAAGAGAAGCTGAGAATGTCTAGGACATGCTCTTCAACTTGGAGCCAGAGAAAAGTTGTAACTTATCATACTACATGTTTATATACAGCCCACAATAGGGTCACCCTAGGTAGGTAGCCTTTGCTGGTGAAGGTGCCAGGAATGTTCTGGTTATTCAGGCACTGTGCCAAGAGTGTCAAGGGCTAATTAGCTACAATACATTAAGGAGTGGACTGACTTAGCTTATTACTAATATGTATGTACAAGTCTTGTGGGTAGTCTTATTACCAGAGAGCACATCAGTTAATTATGATCCAAGAGGATGGTCAACGGGAACTGGTGATCTGCATGATACGCCTCAAAGTGCTTCATGACCAGGACCAACCCCAGGAAATCCTTTTCAACAGTGCTATTACCTCATCTGAGCCAAGTTCAACTTTTTAGAGAAGTATGCGATTGGGTGGCACATCTGATTCCTTTCTTGGAACAGGACTGTGCCTATTCCTATGTCACTGGCATCTACCACTGCACAGAATGGTCGGTAAGTTCTAGGCCTTCTTGCACTCTGGGGTGCAGTGGAACTGCATGTTTTCCTTGAAAAAGTTGGTTATGGGGACAGTTGCTTCTGAGAAGTTTGGGATGAAGTGCCTTGAATTCTGCATCATCCCAAAACTCCATTGTGCATACTTTTTTGTGGTAGGATAGGATGTCTCCCTGATGTCCTATGCTTTGGTCTCCTTCAACATTAGCTTACCGTTGCCTACAACGTGACCCAGATAAGTAATCTTGGCCACCCTGAATAGGCAAATGGCATGACCTTGCATTAGTAGTGACCAGTGGGTAAGGGTCTAGACTTCTTGGCCAGTGGAACCTCCCAAGACCCCCTATCTAAGTCAATCTTGCTCAAAAGGGGGTCTGGCCCAGGCTATCTGAGCAGGCCAGATGCTGGGTAGTGTGTATGGCTCAGGCTTGGTTACAGCCATTAGCTTCTGGAAATCTATACACAGCCTATCCCCACCACTTTCCTTCAGTATTAACACCTATGGGGAGGCCCAGGGACTGTGAGTCTTCTCTGTCAGACCCAACTCCAGCTGGAGCTGCATTTGCACCTGTATCCTTTCAGCATGCTGGGGGGTGGACTTTATAATACCCTTATGCAATGAGTCACATGGATTCTTCCAGTCAGATGGTATGGTCTGTCACTGAAGTGCACCCCAACTGCTTTTGTGTCACCTGTGGACATCTTGAGAAAAGAATCCCGGCTGTCTCGTCTCATGGCCTCATTGAGTCCTAGAGTGATGTATGTTAAGTTTGCCAGGGTATCTGAGTTATTTTCAGGTGTAAGAGATTTTCCCATAAAGCCTATCATTTGCCTGAGTTTGGGGTTCTTGGGAGCTGCCTCTGGAGCAGTGCTCTCCCTGAAAGGCTTAAGTAGGTTGATGTGGAATCATTTCACTCTCCGTTTACTACAATCCACCAAGTAGCTTAGTCGGCTCTTCTTTCCCAGGATCTTGTATGAGCCGGTGAACTGGGTCTCTAGGGGGCAAGTGGCTCCCAGCCATAGTGCTAGCACCTGATTGTCGACCTCAAAGCTGTGAGTTTGAGCTTTCTTATCTAAGCACATCTTGACATGCTCATGGGTAGTGGCCTCATGAGCCTGAGCCACGGTCCAGGCTGCGCTGAGGTTCTCTGCGCATGCAGCTTTCTCAGGGTCAGCCAAAGCCTCGTACAAAAGGTTGAGGGATCTCTGGCTAGACCCCATGGTCTTGGACGGGGCCTGCAGAATAGCAAATAATGCATGAGGCAGATTCCTCTCCCAGCTTGTTCAATTTTCTTCCACCAAGGTGGAGAGGGTAGAGCCAAACTTCTGATGGAAGTGCTTGATCTCGCCCTGATTCTCTGGATGATAAGGCATTGAGTGGAGTTGGGTGATACCATGGCTGGCCATGCTATTCCTGTATTCCCTTAATATGAAATGCCTGCCATAATAGCTCTGGATGGTGGCAGGGATACTGAAACGGCAGAAGAAATTGATATGCTCCTTCACAGTGCTTTTAGAGCTGGTGTTATGTACTGGGATCACTTCAGGATTCTAAGTGAACTGATCGATGATGGTGAGTACATGGGTATTTCAAATTTGGATTTCATTCGCCTCTCCAGCTTGTAGTAATCAATCACTACATCCTGGAAGGGAACTCATACGAACGGGGTATTTTGAATGGGGACTTTGAGGATCACATCGTTAGGCCTCCCCATGATCTGACAGGAAGGGCAAGAAGCAACGTAGGTCTTGAGGTCTTTATTTCACCCTGGCCAATAAAACTTGCCCTCCAACAACTTTGCAATGTGGGTGATCCTAAAGTGTCCACCAAGTCCTTTAAGGGCCAGCTGAAGTATGTGAGACTACATTTGCTTTGGCACTATGACCAATTAATGTATAATATGTGCTGGCTCCCCTAGTCCTCTAGTTATCTTGTAGAGAACCTAATCTTCGGTGAGGTAACCATCCTTTGACCAGTCTCACATCATTGAGTCAAGTGTAAGGCTCATCCCGCAGGGGTAAGAGGTCATCATCTTTGTGCTGGGCTGCAATACACTGCGAGCATCATAGTTCTGGTATTTGGGCAGCTGAGCCTGTGACCAGTAGAGTGCTAGCTCTACTAGGGGTCTGTGCAGTTTGTGTGGTTCTGGTGTCCTTGTGCAATCAGAGGACATCTTCCAGCCTAATGTCTTGGTTCAAGGAGTCCTCCTCAGAGGGGAGAGACTGTGAGCTTGGCTTGTCTGGAGCTGAAGTTGTCATACAGTACAGGGGCTCACCTTGTGGCTCACCCCAAAGGAGATTTCAGCCAAGTAAGAGTTGGCATCCTGACTTGATGGACCTCACCTTGCCCAAGCAATGTTCCATGGTGTAGTCACCTGGAGCTGGACCGTTGGTATGGTTACCCATCTGATAGGCTATTGCATGACCAGCACTTGTGGCCAGGTGATCAGCCTGACATATGGCCCCCTATGCAACATGGCCGGCAGTTCCTCAGGTGGAAAAGGCCCATTGAGGGGCGCCACCGAGACCATTTAGGAAGCAAACCACTCCTTAGGTGGCGTGCCACTGGAAACAAAGTTTACATGTCTCGCCTTGATGTCCTTAGGGTAAGTCGAGAATCCAGCACTCCAATGACCTGAAACACCACAGTCCTTGTAGGGCCCTTTCTCATGGGCCTTACCAGCTGCAGTAACCTATAGAGGCTGAGGGAGAGGATCCTTGGGAGGTCTTGGACTTCTGGTGGTGTTTTGAGGAGTGTTGTGAAGGGGACTTCTTGGTAGCTCCCCTTTAGGTCTGACAATTAGACTCTAGATGACCCTCCTTTCAGTAATAGGTGCACACGGGAGGGTTTGGAGAGGGACTGGCCTTTGGGCAAACCACCAAGGCTGTGGAGTCAGGAGTAACTATGCACCTATGTGAAGTTCTGGTTGGGTGGTACGCCTCGTGGGCATTGGCCAATTGGCAGCACCCGGTGAATGATTTCAGCTGCATCTCCCCAATTTATAAGGACAGAGGACTGGGAGCATAATAGAGGAAATCTTTGAGCTGCATTCAATTTATTATATCCTCAAAGTCCTGGCAATCCAAAGCATCAATCCACCACCATAAGGCGCAAGTCTTTTTATAAGACCAGTTGGGCCAGAGCTGATCAATATTCTAGGGAAGACTTAGCCCTCTTTGGCCCCAGCATTCAGGGATTTCATGTACAATCATTATGGCCTTCCTGGCTGAGTCAAGGTTTCCTTTGTCACCATTCTCTAAGGCATTTATGGTGTCTTGACCCTTTCTGGCCATGTGTTTTGTAAGAATCATGCCCTCTCAGTGTCAGTGCTTAGAGAAGAGGTTTTGTAATTGGTCCAACCATGCTTCTGACTCTGCTTCATTCCACTTCGGTATGAGGTGACTGATGTTTGAGATAATGGAAAGAGCAGAGAATGGGTCCGAATTTTCATCTTGATGTTGAGCCAGTGCCATGGCACTGTCCTACTTTGCCTTTTCAAGCTTGGCTTCCGTTTCCCTCAGAATTAGTTGATACTGATGCTCCTTCTTGTCACTTCTCGTTTTCTTGTCACTCCATTTCTTTCTCTTGTCACTCCTTTTTTTCCTAGTATATTCTCTCTTGCCTAGCAGCATCGATCTGGGCTTGAACCCAGATCTGTCGCCTTCAGTCCCATAAGTTTCCTTGCCTCTGTGAAGGACTTGATTTCCTCCGCTGTAGACATGTTTGCTAATAATGCTTATAGTGGGTCTGATCTTTCCAGGAAAACTAAACTCTTGGAAGCTCCACACAAACAATTACGAAGTGCCTCAGTGGCGTGGTCGGTATGGTGTTGGTGTACCACCTCAGTGGCCATGAGTTTCATTCCTGGGCATTCCATTAAGGTGTGAGAGGTTTGTATTTCTGGTGATAGAAGTTCACTCTCGACGTGGTTTGGGAGTCATGTAAAGCCCTTGGTCCCATTGCTGAATAACCACTGGTTCCATGCAACAAAAACACCATACAAACAAACAAATAAACAATTACATGAAATGGAAATGGCACTTTGAACTGGCAAAACGAATAAAGTGGGTTTTAGAAAGTTGCACTTGAATGGAAATACCCCTTAGGAATGGTGACACTTGTGGATGGATTGGGGTTGCTCATGAAATAAGGATGGCACTGCTGCTTTGGGCGCTTGATATGGTTATCCTTGGTGTGAGTGGTCCTTTGGCTTAAGAGGTGGATTCACTGACACATAGGTGGTACATGATGCAAGTGTAACAAGGACACGCTTGGTTTTGGCATTCACCACTTAGTAGTATAGATACAGTATTTTTATGGCACTAATGTGCATGGGAGTTCCTAAGAACTATGCTGTGATGAGCTGTAAAGAGTGCAAAGGACGTGTGGAAGCAAAAGTTAGGACACCTAAAGGCAGGTTACTTGTAGGCAGTGCACCATAGTTCAGTGGCACTGGAAGGGGAAACCCCTTAGTCTGTTGGCACGGGATGTGCTGCTTATTTGTGGTTCAACACAAGTCTGTGGAGTGCCTCCTTGTGATGGGAGTGGCACCAGCACTAAAAGTGCGATGTAGTTCAGAAGAACAGTTGATTGCTCAATGAACAATGGAAAACATGCACAGGGGCTCTACTGGCTAGTGCAGAGGTTATGAGTTCCAAAGTACTAGAAGTGGGTGCTCTGCAGTATCTCTGTCTGCAGGCCTGTGGTAAGCAAGGTACTTAACACGTGCTCGATGGCTGCTCGTGATATGTTGTGTGTTTGTGGATCATACACAAATGTTGAGTTATCTCTTAGTCCTTTAAAGTGCAATTATGAGCAGGGTGGAACATAAAAGAAAAGAAAATGTCATGGGTGCACTTAGCGTGGTAATAAGTACATACAGGATATGAATGGGTTTGTAAATCTCCCAAAATGGGTATATACAGATAACTGGAGAATTCCTTAATATGGCTGCTTGGTACATAAGATGGGTTTGCATTAATCTAATTCTTGATTGTAAAGCAATGTTTGTTGTTGACTCAATTCATTTATGGTTATGACGATAATGAGTGCAAGGAATAACTTGATAGAAAAAAATCTCTTCCGAATGAAATAAACAAAATGTAACTTAAGAATAGGTAATAAAAGGTAATAACAGTGCTAAGGAAGGTGCTAAAATTTCCCTCTTGCATTACAGTGAATGACTATTTTTTAAGCACTCTACAATACTAAAGTTAGAGTGTAAAACTTGAAGTAAACTGAAAATTATTCCCTAACAGTATTATCAAAATCTTGTGCAAATAATAAAAGTGGGAAAAAACCTCAGTAATGAGCTTGACTGGTCAGTGATTCAAGATGACTGCCTTGTTATGACATTGACAGCTGACTCAAGATGAACATCTTTGTTATGATGGGTAAGTTGTCATGTGTATGATCGTTTGTAAACACAGGCGCCAAGTGATGGCTGGACTCCTAGTGTCAGTGAGGGAAGAGGTTAGGGTGTCTGCCTTGTTCCCACATTAATGAGTGATGTGTGAATGAATTTTACTAGAACTCATCACGCATACGAAAAATGTGCACATGTACTAATATCAATGAAAATCTTTCTTATGTATGAGACATAAAATCAACTGCAGTGATCTGCCTTGTGCAAGTTGAATTTAAACAGATATTTAAGTAAATGATACTCAAATAACATATCTCCTATGCTAAGACAAAGAATTGTGAGATAGCGAGACTTTCTTGTGAGCAAAATCAAATGGCACATGGACTGCTCTACTTAGCAGACTGGTTGGCTGGCTACCTAGACATGTGAGCGAGTGGCCATTCATGGTATTTCTATTCCTTGTGGATGAATAAATCCCACTGTCCTACTCGAAGAGAAATTGTACACTTTTCTCTCGAATTTCATGCACTAAGCTCACCTACCTAAGGGTTCACTACTACCTTATGGCTACTATTTCCATGCAAGGTTGCCAACATGCAAATGGCAAGAAACCCTAACTTCCTAACTCATTGTCCCTACTGACTTGTGGAAGTTTTCAGTTTGTGATTCATGTGTCGCTAAAATTAAAACCACTCCACAGCTATTCCCTTTCATTCTCACTTCCAAATTTATATGTATTTTCTAAGCAATAATTCAGAATACATCATGTATTTAATGCGAATTCCCTACCTATTGAAAACATAATGAACACTTTAAACTCTCTGATTCTAGAACTACATTGCCTTTTGCTCTGGTTCCAGACCAGATTGCCTTTGAAGAATTATATGAGGTTTGTTTAAGGCACTAAATTATTGGGGGGTGATTTCTACACATTAAATCTAATCCAATTAATTAGCAATGTGCTGCACGATCACAGCTGTTGCACTCCATGAGGGGGAAGACTTTGTATTGTACTTTAAAGTAATAATTTTTAAGAAAATCCCATTGTAAGTCCATAAACTGATACACTGCAATATTAAGGAATAATTAGCTCACCAAGTGGAAGTTGACTTCTTAACAGTAATTTATAAGTTACAATCATAACAGAGGAGGAATTACCAAGGGAAGTAGGACACTTTCACTAAATTAATTAACTTGGAATTTACACAACAACAATGAGTGAGTGAAATGGATAACTCATCACAATTACGAGTATGGGCCACATGCAAGTAGTCCCTTAAGCCAATTTGGCAATACTTCTATTAGCCCGGTAGGGGCAGTTTCTTCAGGCATTCGGGAACACAGAGGCACAGCTAGGCTTGTAACAGCACTGATAACAATCCTGAAAATGAGACAATTCCAGGTCAGACTAGCAATGAGATTACTCTTTCTATGATAAATGCAAAAAATTGGAGGGAGACCTTTACTCTACTCACTTGCAAGCAAGGGGTGAGAATTATGTCATGCACTGTCAAGGTATTTTCACATTGAGATGGTAGATTTATTGGTAAGTTGGAGATGCAAGAAATGATAAAACATACGAGAGAGAGATAGCGAAACAAGTCAAAGAAAGAGACACTGGCCAACCGATTTCCTCTCTGGGGCACATACCTTCATTGCTTTATAGTTGCTTGCACACACAACCTTCTGCTGATGTGACCTAAGTTATCTGTGACATCTGGGAATCATCACTATCAATCCAGTTTGTGAAAATATGAGTTCACATTTGCCATGCCTCAGGGATGCGCAGACAGAGGTCACCTGTGATGAATGTCAAAAAGATTTGTTGTGTGAAACTGAACTAAAGATGGTGCTGGCCCCGGTTTTATGAGGTCGTAGTTGTTGCTAATGGTATATATATACAAACAGAAAGGAAATGTCATGGATTGAGGTAACTACAGGGGAATTAAACTAACAGAACATGGATTTAAAGTTTTAGAGAAAATACTGGATGAGAGATTAAGAACAATTGTAAAGATTGGGAAACAGCAGTATGGATTCATGAGAGGAAGAAGGACGGTGGAAGCCATCTTCATAGTAAGACAGCTACAGGTAAAGAGGCTAGAGGGAAACCAGGAGTTCTATTGTGAATTTATAGACCTAGAAAAAGCATATGATAGAATCCCAAGAAAAGTGATGTTTTGGTGTTTAAGGAAAAGGAAAGTCCCAGAAAATGTGATTAGTCTGGTCGAGATGATATATAAAAGAACGAGCACAAATGTGATGATAGAAGTTGGGGAAAAAGAAAACTTTGAAGTTAGTGTTGGATCTTTGGATCGACTTTAAGCCAAGAGGGAGGAAGTAAGGCTGAAGTTGACAGGAGGATAAAAACTGCATGGGGGAAGTGGTGATAAAATGCCAATCAAGCTAAAGGTCAAGATATATAACACAGTGATAAGACCAGTGTTAATGTATGGAGCAGAAACATGGGGCTCTAAGAAGGAAAGAGGAAGTAAAGCTTAAGAGAACAGAGCTGAGAATGTTGAGGTGAATTATGACAGTATTGTTGCTTGAAAGATTGGAAAATGATGAAATAAGAAAAAGGGCAGGCTTGGTAAAGATTACAGAGGTGATAAGAGTCACTACAGAGATGGTATGGGCATGTGTTGAGGATGGATGATGAGGAGAGAGTGAAAAGAGCTTGGGAGGAACCTGTTAGAGGAAGAAGATCGAGAGGGAGACAGAGAATTAGATGGCAAGATAAGATGAAGGAAGATATGGAGAGGAGAGGTTTGGTGGAGAATGAGGCCTTTGATAGAAGGCAGTGGAGAAGGCGCATCAGGCAATCTACCCCTTAAAATAGGGATAACGGTGGGAAAGAGGGGTTGTTGCTGGATGTATGGCTTCGGGCTGCAAGCCCGGCACACACCCGGGAATTGCGGAAAGAGGTGCGGCCAGTACAAGATAAAAGAACTGCTCGAGAGAAACTGATTTTGAGGTTTAAGGCAGGGAAACTGCTATCTATCCCCCACGTGTGTTCATTTGGGGCACATTAAACTCATCCCTTGAAGAGGGTGAGACTGTCAATGGCTAAAACTCTCCTCTCGCTCCTAGGTCTGAGGGTATACCTCTCTCTCCTACTGTCTGGCATTTTCCCCATAAGAGTTTGCGATCCAGAGGCAAATATATATATATATATATATATATATATATATATATATATATATATATGTGTGTGTGTGTGTGTGTGTGTGTGTGTGTGTGTGTGTGACCTGATTTCCTTTCTTCAAGCGCTTCAGAAAATGTTAACATCTCGTAATATAAATTAATTTATTTCATTACTTGATTATACCTTTGTCATGTATTGAATTTACTGTCTTGTAGGATGAATTATAAATACTGCAGAAAGACCGCATGGAATAAAATTTGTGTAGTTTTTCTAAAACTGAAGAGAAATCATTCTAAACAAAGAAAAATTCTCTTGACGATGATAAAAATGTAAGAGATGATAAGATTTCAGAAAAAAAGAGGAGCTGTCACGAATTACATGTTACCTTCGAACATAAATCTTGACGTTGCGAAGGAAATCATTTTGTTACGCTGCAAAGCATGACGAACTTTTGCTCGTATTAATTTCCGTTTTGATTTCGTAATTCTATACTTTTTCGCTTCTATATTCTAAACGTAAAAGGAAGAAAGGGTATGACGATGGCTAAGTGAGATAAAGGATCTGAGGGCAATATTCTTTTCGTTTTTCTGTTACCCATCTAGAATACTGTTC
>NC_087209.1:53900760-53928260 GCF_015104395.2 Macrobrachium nipponense
GAACAGTATTCTAGATGGGTAACAGAAAAACGAAAGAATATTGCCCTCAGATCCTTTATCTTACTTAGCCATCGTCATACCCTTTCTTCCTTTTGCGTTTAGAATATAGAAGCGAAAAAATATAGAATTACGAAATCAAAACGGAAATTAATACGAGCAAAAGTTCGTCATGCTTTGCAGCGTTACAAAATGATTTCCTTCGCAACGTCAAGATTTATGTTCGAAGGTAACATGTAATTCGTGACAGCTCCTCTTTTTTTTCTTAAATCTTACCATCTCTTACATTTTTATCATCGTCAAGAGAATTTTTCTTTGTTTAGAATGATTTCTCTTCAGTTTTAGAAATACTACACAAATTTTACTCCATGCGGCCTTTCTGCAGTATTTATAATTCATCCTACAAGACAGTAAATTCAATACATGACATTTTCTGAAGCGCTTGAAGAAAGGAAATCAGGTACACACACACACACACACATACACACACACACACACACACACACATATATGTAATCATAAATTAAATTATATATCAATATTAATATATATATATATATATATATGTATTCTTATAATATAATATATATATATATATATATATATATATATATATATATATATATATAACATATGGGGGAAGGACCCCCAGTATTCATAAGGTAAGCATGGACACGAAACGGAAGGCAGAAACCATTACTCCATTACACACACAACCTATCTCTCTCTCTCTCTCTCTCTCTCTCCAAGGAATCACCCTCTCTCTCTCTCTCTCTCTCTCTCTCTCTCTCTCTCTCCACCTCTTTCTCTCCATTCTAACAGGTAATGAAAATGAGAGAGTTGCATCATAACACTAACGTTTATTTACAAGAATAAATAAATCAATTAACCAAGTAATCCAGTCTTACAGACTAACTCAAAAACAGTACATTGTCAAGTCACCCAAAAGTCCACACCCCTCCGGGAACTCTTTATCCCCCGGCATTTCCAGATCCGTTCTGTTTCAAAAGATACAGACCACATCCCGGTAAGTACACACACAAGTTCAAAGCACAAAGTTAATAAAATGGAACATCTTACAAGATATCAAACAAGCCATCCCTTTGGCTAAAGTAAAGGTAACACTTACCCATTCCCAACCGGAATATCACTCACTGTTTAAAAAAACACTTTGGCACCCGCCATCGTGGCTTTGCCTTCCCCCACGAATCTCTGTGCAAGTCTTCCCATAGACTTGGCTAGTGATACATTATGAATAGAAGAGGCGCACACGCACATACGAACACACAGTTCGATAGCGCCTCGCGGTTCTAGCTGCATCTAGTTTCACAAAGGCACTTTGAGAAGAGTTCATAAACTGTCGTACGTTGACTTCCTGAACTAAGCATTTTTATCTCACGCCACCCCCAGAAACTCATTGATCAGCTACTCTCAGGTCGTCACCTCTGCACTGTTCTCCACATTCCATAGGTCACAGAGAACGCACGAACAATATATTATTAATCAAAATCCCTAGGCCTTACATATAATATAATATATATAGAGATTTAATGTATATATATATTAATATACATATAGATATATATATATATATAATATATACATATTTATATATATATATAATATATATATATATATATATATATATATATATATATATATATATATAATACAGTGATAGACCAGTGTTAATGTATGGAGCAGGAACATGGGCTCTAAGAAGAAAAGAGGAGTAAAGCTTAAGAGAACAGAGCTGAGAAAGCTGAGGTGGATTATGGCAGTATTGTTGCTTGAGAGATTGGAAAATGATGAAATAAGAAGAAGGGCAAGCTTGGTAAAGATTACAGAGGTGAAAAGAGTCACTATAGAGATGGTATGGGCATGTGTTGAGGATGGATGATGAGGAGAGAGTGAAAAAAGCTTGGGAGGAACCTGTTAGAGGAAGAAGATCGAGAGGGAGACAGAAAATTAGATGGCAAGATAAGATGAAGGAAGATATGGAGAGGAGAGGTTTGGTGGAGAATGAGGCCTTTGATAGAAAGCAGTGGAGAAGGTGCATCAGGCAATCTACCCCTTAAAATAGGGATAACGGTGGGAAAGAGGGGTTGTTGCTGGATGCATGGCGTTCGGGCTGCAAGCCCGGCACATACCCGGGAATGGCGGAAAGAGGTGCGGCCAGTACAAGATAAAAGAACTCAGCTCGAGAGAAACTGATTTTGAGGAATAAGCAGGGAAACAGCTATCTATCCTCACGTGTGTTCCTTTGGGGCACATTAAACCCATCCCTTGAAGAGGGTGAGACTGTCAATGGCTAAAACTCTCCTCTCGCTCCTAAGACTGAGGGCATACCTCTCTCTCCTACTGTCTGGCATTTATATATATATATATATATATATAATATATATATATCTAATATATATATAAATATATATATATATATATATATATATATATATAATATATATATATATATATATATATATATATAAAATATATAATATATAATAATATATATATATATATATATATATATATATATATATATATATAGATATATATATATATATATATATATATATATATATATATATATATATATATATATATATATATATATATATATATATATATATATATATATAATAAAATATATATATATATATATATATACATATATAATATATAATATTATTATATAATAATATATATAATATATATAAATATATATATATAAATATATATATATATATATATATATATATATAAATATAATATATATATATATATATATATATATATATAGATATATATATATATATATAATATATATATGCCAGACAGTAGGAGAGAGAGGTATGCCCTCAGTCTTAGGAGCGAGAGGAGAGTTTTAGCCATTGACAGTCTCACCCTCTTCAAGGGATGGGTTTAATGTGCCCCAAAGGAACACACGTGGGGGATAGATAGCTGTTTCCCTGCCTTATTCCTCAAAATCAGTTTCTCTCGAGCTGAGTTCTTTTATCTTGTACTGGCCGCACCTCTTTCCGCCATTCCCGGGTATGTGCCGGGCTTGCAGCCCGAAAGCCATGCATCCAGCAACAACCCCTCTTTCCCCACCGTTATCCCTATTTTAAGGGGTAGATTGCCTGATGCACCTTCTCCACTGCTTTCTATCAAAGGCCTCATTCTCCACCAAACCTCTCCTCTCCATATCTTCCTTCATCTTATCTTGCCATCTAATTTTCTGTCTCCCTCTCGATCTTCTTCCTCTAACAGGTTCCTCCCAAGCTTTTTTCACTCTCTCCTCATCATCCATCCTCAACACATGCCCATACCATCTCTATAGTGACTCTTTTCACCTCTGTAATCTTACCAAGCTTGCCCTTCTTCTTATTTCATCATTTTCCAATCTCTCAAGCAACATACTGCCATAATCCACCTCAGCTTTCTCAGCTCTGTTCTCTTAAGCTTTACTTCCTCTTTCTTCTTAGAGCCCATGTTCCTGCTCCATACATTAACACTGGTCTTATCACTGTATTATATATCTTGACCTTTAGCTTGATTGGTATTTTCTCACCACTTCCCCCATGCAGTTTTCATCCTCCTGTCAACTTCAGTCTTACTTCCTCCCTCTTGGCTTAAAGCGATCGAAAGATCCAACACTAACTTCAAAGTTTTCTTTTTCCCAAACTTCTATCATCACATTTGTGCTCGTTCTTTTATATATCATCTCGACCAGACTAATCACATTTTCTGGGACTTTTCTTTTCCTTAAACATCAAAACATCACTTTTCTCGGGATTCTATCATATGCTTTCTCTAGGTCTATAAATTCACAATAGAACTCCTGGTTTCCCTCTAGCCTCTTTGCCTGTAGCTGTCTTACTATAAATGGCTTCCACCGTCCTTCTTCCTCTCATGAATCCATACTGCAGTTTCCCAATCTCTCATCCAGTATTTTCTCTAAAACTTTCAATCCATGTTCTATTAGTTTAATTCCCCTGTAGTTACACAATCCATGACATTTCCTTTCTGTTTGTATATATATATATATACCATTAGCAACAACCACGACCTCATAAAATCGGGGCCAGCACCATCTTTAGTTCAGTTTCACACAACAAATCCGTTTGACCTTCATCACAGGTGACCTCTGTCTGTGCATCCCTGAGGCAAAGCAAATGTGAACTCATATTTTCACAAACTGGATTGATAGTGATGATTCCCAGATGTCACCGATAACTTAGGTCACATCAGCAGAAGGTTGTGCGTGCAAGCAACTATAAAGCAATGAAGGTATGTGCCCCAAAGAGGAAATCGGTTGGCCAGTGTCTCTTTCTTTGACTTGTTTCGCTATCTCTCTCTCGTATGTTTTATCATTTCTTGCATCTCCAACTTACCAATAAATCTACCATCTCAATGTGTAAATACCTTGACATTGCATAACATAATTCTCACCCCTTGCTTGCAAGTGAGTAGAGTAAAGGTCTCCCTCCAATTTTTTGCATTTATTATAGAAAGAGTAATCTCATTGCTAGTCTGACACCTGGAATTGTCTCATTTTCAGGAGTGTTATCAGTGCTGTTACCAGCCTAGCTGTGCTTCTGATTTTGCTCACAAGAAAGTCTCGCTATCTCACAATTCTTAGTCTTAGCATAGGAGATATGTTATTTGAGTATCATTTACCTAAATATCTGTTTAAATTCATCTTGCACAAGGCAGATCACTGCAATTGATTTTATGTCTCATACATAAGAAAGATTTTCATTGATATTAGTACATGTGCACATTTTTCGTATGCGTGATGAGTACTAGTAAAATTCATTCACACATCACTCATTAATGTGGGAGCAAGGCAGACACCCTAACCTCTTCCCTCACTGACACTAGGAGTCCAGCCATCACTTGGCGCCTGTGTTTACAAACGATCGTACACATGACAACTTACCCATCATAACAAAGATGTTCATCTTGAGCCAGCTGTCAATGTCATAACAAGGCAGTCATCTTGAATCACTGACCAGTCAAGCTCATTACTGAGGTTTTTTTTTTCCCACATACTCCCTTTTATTATTTGCACAAGATTTTGATAATACTGTTAGGGAATAATTTTCAATTTACTTCAAGTTTTACAAATTGCTTTTAAGTTTGGGACAAGAACACACTCTAACTTTAGTATTGTAGGGTGCTTAAAAAATAGTCATTCACTGTAATGTAAGAGGGAAATTTTAGCACCTTCCTTAGCACTGTTATTACCTTTTATTACCCATTCTCAAGTTACATTTTGTTTATTTCATTCCGAAGAGATTTTTTTCTATCAAGTTATTCCTTGCACTCATTATCGTCATAACCATAAATGAATTGAGTCAACAACAAACATTGCTTTACAATCAAGAATTAGATTAATGCAAACCCATCTTATGTACCAAGCAGCCATATTAAGGAATTCTCCAGCAATCTGTATATACCCATTTTGGGAGATTTACAAACCCATTCATATCCTGTATGTACTTATTACCACGCTAAGTGCGCCCACAACATTTTCTTTTCTTTTATGTTCCACACTGCTCACGCTTGCACTTTAAAGGACTATGAGATAACAAACACACAACATATCCCATGCAGCAATCGAGCATGTGTTAAGTACCTTGCTTACCACAGGCCTGCAGACAGAGATACTGCAGAGCACCCACTTCTAGTACTTTGGAACTCATAACCTCTGCACTAGCCAGTAGAGCCACTGTGCATGTTTTCCATTGTTCTTTGAGCAATCAACTGTTCTTCTGAACTACATTGCACTTTTAGTTCCGGTGCCACTCCCATCACAAGGAGGCATTCCACAGACTTGTGTTGAACCACAAATAAGCAGCACATCCCGTGCCAACAGACTAAGGGGTTTCCCCTTCCAGTGCCACTGAACTATGGTGCACTGCCTACAAGTAACCTGCCTTTAGGTGTCCTAACTTTTGCTTCCACACGTCCTTTGCGCTCTGCTTTACGCAGAGTGCTGTTTCCTTTTCCATACCATTGACTGTACAGCTCATCACAGCATAGTTCTTAGGAACTCCCATGCACATTAGTGCCATAAAAATACTGTATCTATACTACTAAGTGGTGAGTGCCAAAACCAAGTGTGTCCTCGTTACACTTACATCATGTACCACCTATGTGTCAGTGAATCCACCTCTTAAGCCACAGGACTACTCACATCAAGGGTAACCATATCCAGCACCCCAAGCATCAGTGACATCCTTATTTCATGGGCATAGTCTCTCCCCTCTGAGAAGGAATCCTTGAACCAAGACATTAGGCTGGAAGATGTCCTCTGATTGCACAAGAACACCAGAACCACATAAACTGCACAGACCCCTAGCAGAGCTAGCACTCTACTGGTCACAGGCTCAGCTGCCCAAGTACCAGAACTATGATGCTTGCAGCGTATTGCAGCCCAGCACAAAGATGATGACCTCTTACCTCTGCGGGATAAGCCTTACACTTGACTCAATGATGTGAGACTGGTCAAAGGATGGTTACCTCACTGAAGATGAGGTTCTCTACAAGATAACTAGAGGACTAGGGGAGCCAGCACATATTATACCTTAGTTGGTCATAGTGCCAAAGCAAATGCAGTCTCACATACTTCAGCTGGTCCATAAAGGACTTGGTGGACACTTGAGCATCACCCACACTGCAAAGTTGTTGGAGGGGCAAGTTTTATTGGCCAGGATGAAGTAAAGACTTCAAGACCTACGTTGCTTCTTGCCCTTCCTGTCAGATCATGGGGAGGCCTAATGATGTGATCCTCAAAGTCCCCATTCAAAATACCCTGTTCGTCGGAGTTCCCTTCCAGGATGTAGTGATTGATTACTACAAGCTGGAGGGGCGAATGAAATCCAAATTTGAGAATACCCATGTACTCACCATCATTGATCAGTTCACTTAGTATCCTGAGGTGATCCCAGTACATAACACCAGCTCTAAAAGCACTGTGAAGGTGCATATCAATTTCTTCTGCCGTTTCAGTATCCCTGCCACCATCCAGAGCTATTATGGCAGGCATTTCATATTAAGGGAATATAGGAATAGCATGGCCAGCCATGGTATCACCCAACTCCACACAATGCCTTACCATCCAGAGAGTCAGGGCGAGATCAAGCACTTCCATCAGATGTTTGGCTCTACCCTCTCCACCTTGGTGGAAGAAAATGGAACAAACTGGGAGGAGAATCTGCCTCATGCATTATTTGCTATCCTGCAGGCGCTGTCCAAGACCATGGGGTCCAGCCAGTTTGAGTTTCTACTCGCTCACTCCATCCAGAAATCCCTCAACCTTTTGTACGAGGCTTTGGCTGACCCTGAGAAAGCTGCATGTGCAGAGAACCTCAGCGCAGTCTGGACCATGGCTCAGGCTCATGAGGCCACTACCCATGAGCACGTCAAGATGTGCTTAGATAAGGAAGCTCAAACTCACAGCTTTGAGGTTGACAATCAGGTGCTAGCACTATGGCTGGGAGCCACATGCCCCCTTGAGACCCAGTTCACCGGCTCCTACAAGATCCTGGGAAAGAAGAGCCGACTAAGCTACTTGGTGGAGAGCACTGCTCCAGAGGCAGCTCCCAAGAACCCCAAACTCAGGCAAATGATAGGCTTTATGGGAAAATCTCTTACATCTGAAAAGAACTCAGATACCCTGACAAACTTAACATACATCACTCTAGGACTCAGTGAGGCCATGAGATGAGACAGCCGGATTCTTTTCTCAAGATGTCCACAAGTGACACAAAAGCAGTTGGGGTGCACTTCAGTGACAGACCATACCATCTGACTGGAAGAATCCATGTGACCCATTGCATAAGGGTATTATAAAGTCCATCCCCCAGCATGCTGAAAGGATACAGGTGAAAGTGCAGCTCCAGCTGGTGTTGGGTCTGACTGAGAAGACTCACAGTCCCTGGGCCTCCCCATAGGTGTTAATACTGAAGGAAAGTGATGGGGATAGGCTGTGTATAGATTTCTAGAAGCTAATGGCTGTAACCAAGCCTGAGCCATACCCACTACTCAGCATCTGGCCTGCTCAGATAGCCTGGGCCAGACCCCCTCTTGAGCAAGATTGACTTAGATAGGGGGTCCTGGGAGGTTCCACTGGCCAAGAAGTCTAGACCCTTACCTACTGGTCACTACCAATGCAAGGTCATGCCATTTGCCTATTCAGGGTGGCTGAGATTACTTATCTGGGTCACGTTGTAGGCAACGGTAAGCTAATGTTGAAGGAGACCAAAGCCCAGGACATCAGGGAGACGTCCTATCCTACAACAAAAAAGGATGCACTATGGAGTTTTGGGATGATGCAGAATTCAAGGCACTTCATCCCAAGCTTCTCAGAAGCAGCTGTCCCAATAACCAACTTTTTCAAGGAAAACATGCAGTTCCACTGCACCCCAGAGTGCAAGAAGGTCTAGGACTTACCGGCCATTCTGTGCAGTGGAAGATGCCAGTGACATAGGAATAGGCACAGTCCTGTTCCAAGAAAGGAATCACATGTGCCACCCTATCGCATACTCCTCTAAAAAGTTGAACTTGGCTCAGATGAGGTAATAGCACTGTTGAAAAGGATTTCCTGGGGTAGGTCTTGGTCATGAAGCACTTTGAGGCGTATCATGCAGATCACCAGTTCCTGTTGGATCATAATTAAGTGATGTGCTCTCTGGTAATAAGACTACCCACGAGACTTGTACATACTATTAGTAATAAGCTAAGTAAGTCACTCCTTAATGTATTGTAGCTAATTAGCCCTTGACACTCTTGGCACATTGCCTGAATAACCAGAACATTCCTGGCACCTTCACCAGCAAAGGCTACCTACCTAGGGTGACCCTATTGTGGGCTGTATATAAACATGTAGTATGATAAGTTACAACTTTTCTCTGGCTCCAAGTTGAAGAGCATGTCCTAGACATTCTCAGCTTCTCTTTTCCATTGCTTGGATATTTTGCTGCATTCTCTTGTATTTTTTAGCATATAATAGGTTTAATAACTCATGTATATATTGCAATTCTTTTTCTGCTGACAGTCTCACAATTGTAACATACTCCATGTCCACATACATGATGTCATAAGTAATTTGACTCCATTGTAACCTAAACTATTCTCTGCACATAGTTATTATTTTTGTGCTACGTTAGTTTCATTCTGTGTGACTAGTATTAGAGACATTAAGTTAAGTGGACCAACCGCTACCCCTAAATATGGGGTATAGAGCAAAAAACACAAAGTCATGAAAAAATTCATGGAGCTTTGTATGGCAATGAAGAATGCATAGATGAAATATTTTGTCGAAATTCCTCTAACTTTCGTAGTTACAGGGTAATTAGTAAACATAACTCAATAAGCCCAAAACATTGATCCGTACAAGAAAATGCAATATTTCTTCTGTTATCGTAAATTTTGATAATTATTGTCAAAGAAATTGTGAGCAATGGCATCTGTAGTGATTCCATGAGTCGCGGGAGGGAAGGTTCTCAGCTTACCACCCTACAAAGCGAGCAGAAACATGAAAGAGGTTACACGTTTGAGTTTGACCTTTGACATTCGCTTGCTTTTACGTATGTTTATATTTCTTTCGGCCTGAATTTCATCATGCCACAGAGGAAGAGAAGGAAAACATCTCACTAACATACAGAAAAAGAAAATTCGCTTTTATGTGAGTTCGGAATATCATAGTATCTGCGACATTAGCGTAGTTACTGAAGAGAGAGTGGGCGGGACTTGGTGAGGGGTGTGTAGTAAGGAATTGCCCAGTCTTGCCTGACGCACACGTCGGGCAGTGCCCCACACTACGATCTCTGAGCAAAGGGATCTGCATTTATGATAAATAACATAGTTTCAGTTTATTAATACCCAAAAAGGAATATGAAATTCATAATAATCATGATTTATTAACATTGTCTTTGTAAAATGAGAGTTCATGTTCGAGTTTCACTTCTGACATTCTCTTGCTTTTATGTTTGTTTATCCTGGTTTAGGCAATAATTTTATCATGCCAACGAGGAAGACAAAGAAAACATCTAGCTTACATACAGAAGAAGAAAATTCGCTCTAATAAGCTGAGTTAGTGAAGGAGAGAGAGAGTTGCGTAGGAAGGAGTGCCCCATCTTGCCTGATGCAGTGCCCCAGGCTACGAAATATGAGCAAAGGGATCTTCATTTATGATTACATTATGAGTAATAACATAGTTTTGGTTTATTAATACAAAAAAGAAATATAAATTCATAATAATCATTATTTATTAACATTGTCTTTGTAAAAATAGAAAGCAAAACTTTGAATGCCCGTAACCCAAAACTATACTTATTAACCTTCAAATTCTATCTTTTCCCATAGTTTTAAAGCTATAGCATTGAAATTTGGTATATAACTTAAAAAAACATTATAGAACAATCAAATGGAGCCCTTTTTTCCAGATTTGTTTCTGTTTTTTTTTTTTTCTAAATTTATTTTCCTGATTTATAAGGTTTACTTTTTTACCATAATGAAAAAATTAATATCTAGCAAAAAAATGACTTTTAGAAAAAAACTCTTCATTTGATTAGAGGTCTACATCAGGTCTATATATGGTAGTAATCCCAGGTCTTAACATTAAATATCAAGGGAGGAGATAGAATTTAAAAAAAGGTTATTTTCGAGATAAATCGCCCTGGCATCACAAATCGAAAATCATATGTGGTTTGGAGATGTCCCAAGTCACCTTATTAAGTGGTATGAATGTCAAATTCCTGTCCTTAAAGAATGGCATTAGCTGGCCGGCCCCCTTAAGTTAGCTTGCAAGTGCATTCTCCCCAGGGGATAAGTTAGGATTATACCTAAAACTATTTCCATTTTGCATTTGGCAACGATCCATTAGGAGAAATATTTTACTTTATCGATTCCAGTGGCTCACTAGTGCAGACCTTCATGCCCTAAAGGGAGTGGAATGTCTACTTAATACATTCCACTTTTCCGATACAATAGTGGATGTTTTAACCTTTTTTCACAACTGTCCTAGATAGGATGACTCAAATTATGTTTTCTCATCTGCAGGGGTTTCATGTAAACCCCATCACCTGTCAAGATTTTCACAGGTTTTGTTTTAAAGCTTTTGATTATAATTGTTTTAATACTTTGTTAAGCCTTCATCATAACCTCTTGCATTACTTGTGATACCCTTTGAATCATTAGGTAAAGGCACTCTGTAATGCGGTACCGAATAATTTGGAATGGTAAAACTAGATCTTTGCCAGAGCACTAAAAAGTTAGGCATATCTCTATTGGGGGCATTGTATGTTGTGTTTAAAGCCAGTGCTGAAGTAGACAGCTCATTTACCCACTGGTCTGCATTCCTGAACACTAAATAGCAAAGCAAATTCATTATCTCTCAATTACGAGATGCCACTGGGCCATTTGCTGAGTTACTGATGGACATGTAAACTTAGTTATGAATGAATGTTTGAGCCACAGATGTACTTTTGGGGGTGCAGGTCCCTAGGGAAATGGCCCAACCACATCTAAATGTGAACAGTTAAACTTGGCAAAGACCACAGACCACTGGCATACCTTTGGTATTTCATTGCAATGGTTGCAAGTACAATACCTTGTAATATAATTAGTTATGGTCTTTCTCATCCTTAACCAAAATAATGCTCCTATGCCCTTTTCAGTGTTCTTTCAATCCCCAAATGTCCAATGTATGGATTTACTTGGAATGCTGCGACGTCTCTGCCAATAAAAGAGTAAGGGAGTACTACGTGGAAACAGTATTCTCTGATCTTTTTTTCATATGCAAAATATAGTATTGCTTCATCAATCTCAAAAATTTATGAATGTATAAGTGTTCAATTATGGGTGAGCAATGGTTCTCCATTGATCACTGCCATCATTTATAAGATCTGCTTATCTTGTCTCTGTCCTTCCCGCAATTCTTCAATACTCCACCTACACAAGTCTTTCATTCCCTTATCATCAGGATAAGGGAGGAATGACACCTTCCTCGTGCAATGTTTCATTCACCCATTCTTGTCTATTGACACTGGATAACTTGGTCATTTTGTCCCATTGTAGCCCTTCTCTTAATTTCTTATTCCATATCAAGTTATCAAGTTTGTACTATCCCCTCTATGTACTCAAACCTGACAATGTTAAACTAACAATTTCTCTATCCAGTAACTTTATTGTGCAGTTGAGTCCCCATTCTTAATTAGATACATCACGCAAATGGTGATGATCTGTCAGTAACTGGATACAATGTCTCAAAAGGAGTTACTAATGCCCTCCTAAAACCCACACTATTGCAGATACCTCTCGTTCAAAAATGCTATAATTTCTCTCAGTCCCTTTATCTGGATAAGGCCTAAATCCCTCAGGATGCGTTCTTAACTCTGAAGGGAGCTGTTTTTTCCCCCTACTGTTTTCATGAATCAGAATTTGGTAAAATCTGGCTTTTAAAATTAATGATGAGAAAAACTTACAATCACAGACTCTGACAAGAAATTCCTTCACTGAAAGCAGTGTATGGGCATTATATATTGTACTTTCACTAAGCTTCCAATAATCTACACACAATCATAGTGAGCATCCTTTATTCTTACCACAACAATTGGGAAGTCAGTTTTTGAACAGGAATTGATTAACCAATAGCATAGCTGTTTACAGTTTCCTCTATTTCCTTTTGGTACCCAACTAAGATGCACTCCTGAGGGTGCTCTAGCAGCTTTCTGTATACCCCTGCCTGCAATTTGGAATGGTGAAAACTGCTAGGGTCTATATCTATGTGCCCTCAAAATCATACATGGAATTTCCTTCAAATTGTATTACATTGTTTGTTACATTAACAACTGGTATATAAATCCCTCTGTTAAGTATATGATCCCTTCTGAAATGTAAATCCTACCATCTAGCATGGGCATTGACAGTACATAGTATTCCTTTAGGTAATAGGTTTGGGAGCATAACAAGAAGCTCACCCTATTGTCACCACCGCAGGGACTACCTCGCCTCTCCCTGGGGTAGCTGGGATTGCACTTGGACTACATTTGCTTGGATTTTCTGCAGTGCTCCTGTCTCTCCCAAGCATTATTTTACAGGGATCTAAAAAAGTGGCTGAGGGAATAACTTTTATTTGGATTAAGTTTCGCAACCTCCATGTTCACCCAAATTTTTGAGTGAAGTCTATTCCCAAAATAAACCAAATGCCCTTGATTCTCAGGGAAGTAACAATGAAAATGTTTTCAGCAATTTTTCTGAATCCTACCTTAATTTCTCAGCTTCCTGACTTTCCTCACCCCCCAAAGGGAAGATGTACCTAAGAGGGGAACATCTTTTATTGTTCTACCTATATCTGGACTAATAATACATCCTACCTTCCAGGAAATGGGAGGTAAGGCTGGTCCCTTCTACTTGCTTTACACCCTCCGATGTACCCAAACCTCTGACACCTGTGGTTATTGCTGGGGGAATCTTTCCTTTGAACTGTGGGGAGGGAGTGCCCCCTTACCTGAATTGAGCTCATCCAATCCACTATCCCACCCATCAGCCCGGTAGGAAGGTTGGCTCTCAGACTGTCCTCCTCATCCCTTCATTTTGATACCTCTCTGCTGGCTACACCCTCTGTGTTGGGGATGATAGGTTGTTGTTTGTAGTATTTGTGACCTCACAAGCATTGTGGCCAAGTCCTGGTGGGCAAAGTATTGTCAATTGCCTTATTGGGGCCACTGTGTCTGAAAGCATTCATGCTCCCACAGATCCAGTAGGCATACATGTCCCCAAGAGCCTGGATCCTTTATGAAGGTACTCTTACATTCCTTGCTTCCCATGTTGCCTGCTGGCTTATTACATTGCCATGAGCTGAGTTTGCATGTTACTTAGACTAGTTCCTCAGTTTCCTTCACCAGTTCTGTCAATTACCTTTTGGGTATGTGTTGTTAGTTCTTGTAACAACCTGTAACTGTTGTATAAAAATCCTGTATACTGTGCCAGCAATATTTCTAATATGTACTGGCATATTGCTACTCTAACTACCCTCGTCTGGGAAGTCTAGCCTTCTAGACACATACGCTCTTTATTAGATATGTGTATGCATCCCTGGTAGTATTCACCAGCCAACTACCATTCCATGAGTACACCTACTAACAGTCTTCAACTGTCATTTTCAATTTTGACTTCATAACGGCTTTTCACTTTGGCATATTTCTTTCCAAGAGACTCATCTCCACACCTGAGGCCTCTAAACATGAGTTGGTAGATAAAATGAGACTCAATGTGCGATTTTCTATTTATTACACAAGCTATCAGTGTGAGTTGAGACAATATCTAAGGTAGACTAACATGACCTGTGAATGATTACTTTGACAAGTTTGACAACCACTTCAAACTGGTTTCATCTTAGGGTGATGCAATGGCTTCATTCCATCATAATACTAATCATGAACCCTAGTAATTTAGAACAGTGGAGTATTTAAGATTTGTTCTAACATAGTATGTGGATACCAGGTGGTTCTGAATTCCGTAACTAAAGGAAACAACAATTCTATATCATATACTATGTAAAGACGTAACAAAATCAAGCCAAGATTGAGCAAAGTTCATAAGGTTAGGGCTAGGCCATATATATACGCTGAATACTTAATTGAAATTATAGAGTGCAATAAAGTATATATCTTTTACGTTAGTAGTGTTACAAAGATCAAGCATTCTTTATTAAACTTGAAACATCAGGAATGATGGATGACAAAGCGTTCAGCTGAGGTAGCCACGCGTGCAGTAATGTCATTGAAATTCTTCCCAAGAGCTTATGTTTATGTAAAGGTTCTCATGATTATTGCCGACTTCCTGCGTTTTCTTAGGTTGCAGTTATCACTAGATTAATCAAGCATGACAAAAGTGAAAGGATACATGTTACATGCTTTTGAATTGTTACTGATTGCTGGCTTGTTTACCTACATGATTATGGTGTACCCAATAAAATCTCTAGTTTCTGGGCACAAGTTGAATTATTACTGATTATCTGTTGTAGTAAACCTGAAAATAAATGATATAGATAGATATATAGTGTGCTTGAAATTAGCCCTTGGGGTCCTTTGAAAGGGCTAGCTCTATAAATTAAATAAGATATAAGAGATATATGTATAAACAAGGAACGACTGTTAATTGGTAAGCATAAAGAACTTATGGTGCTTTGCATTTTTAAGATAAGTGTATTATAAGGGGAAAAATGATCTTTTGTCTAAAACACATTCTATTACGTTGATTTTGTTTTTATTTCTTGCGTTTTTCATGCAATCATCTTTCTCAACTAAACACTGTATACCAGATCCATTTGACAGCGTGATTTCTTTGAGGAATTTAGAAAAAAGGAATAATAAATAGAGCAAGTTATAAGGTTTATTTAGATCGAGATATGAGTTTCGTGATACGTTTGGGTATCCAGTTTGAAGCCACCTCTTGTTTACCGACACCATCAGGTTTCATAGACCAGGTCGAAAGCTGAAGGAAAAATTGACCTTATTTGAAATTTAGGGCAGCCTTAGACTGTTTGAGTATTCACTGTAGATTTCCAAAGGTAATTTCTCACATTTTTAATGAAATGCATCTTTTAGAAATATTGTACAAGGAAAAAATCTGGAAGGATCTTTATAACACCTACATATTTTTACTCAGACCTTACCATTCAAGCCTAGGTTACCCTAGTAAGGGTTTATCGAATGTTTAATACCCTTCCAAGGATTTCTTATTCACTCACAAGTTCCTTTCTTATATTTATACGCAAACTTACTTCATCTAATGCTATTTCGCCCTTTGTGCACATCCTGTCTTCATCACCTTTGTTTTCTCTTATTTATTTGGGGCCCATCTCATATGTATATATACGATTCATTGTAAATCTTGCAGTATTTTAATAACCATAATACCATCATCTTTATATTTTAAGCTGTCAAGTTTCTTTTGTTACGCCACTACAGAACTTCTTTTCCATCTTCAACCCCCCTTTTTTTTTACCATAAAATCATTGAGAATGGCAAAAAGAAACCTGAAGAGCGCCTCAGCGGCGGTGTGGTCGGTATGGTGTTGGCGCGCCAATTCGGTGGCCGCGAGATCGATTCTCGGACATTCCACTGAGGTATGAGAGATGTGTATTTCTGGTGATAGAAGTTCACTCTCGACATGGTTCAGAAGTCACGAAAAACCGTTGGTCCCGTTGCTGAATAACCACTGGTTCCATGCAACGTAAAAACATAATAAAAAAAAAAAAACAAGCAAACCTGACATAACATTCCTCTGTAGCACTCCGCTTACTTCAAATTCACTTGACAAGGCTCATAATTTTAATTTGCGTTCATTTCATTCTTGCATAATATTTATCGGTTTTTCATATTTAACAAGAATGTCAAAATAATGTAATGCTTTCCATAATACAGACCTGTAGATGCAGAAAATTTTTTTTCACAATAAACAAAAGCCACGAGATAGGAAATTTCAAATTCCATACACCTCTTCACTACATGCCTGTTAACACAAATATTTTGACCATGGGCGACTCCTGCCTTTTTTAAAACCAGCTGGTTCATCACCTTTTTCAGTTTCTTTCTCTAGCATATTGAGAACTCTCTTAATGTATGTTTTCATTACAAAAGACGCAAGTACAATACCTCTAGTAAATTACCATATTCAGCCAGGTTACTTTCCTATGGTACGACCGCTATGGTTTCCGATTCCCAATCAGCAGGCTTTGTTCCTCATTCCATATTTAGTAAAACAGGCTAGTTAGTACACAAGTTGTGATTTTTACTTTCAGTTCAAATAGGATCAACAGTGATTCCACCGTTACCTGGTGTTTTCTACCACCATAGCTTCATTATGACTGATCCTACTTAAAAAAATGTGAATTCACTTATAAGTACAATCAGGTCTTCTACAGCTTTTGGTATAATCAAACGACCCTCATACATCTTTTATTGATTACTTCCCCAAAATTTTCTACCGAATCTTGTATTTCTTCTTCTGATGCTATTATGGACCAATTTCTCCTTCAACTAAAGGAGAGGGGCTTTGTAATCCTTGATAAGGGCAATTACATATTAACAAAATAAATGACATCTTTAATGACCAGAATGAATTTAGGAACATGGGCAACCCAATTTCCAGATCTTCAAGGTGAAGGACAAGATCAACAGGTTCCTATGTACACTCAAGAGAGACAGTGTCATCAGTAAACATGCCTATGAGGATTTATTCTCCAGTGGCTCATCATTCGGGATTTTATATGGGTTGCCTAAAATCCATAAACAAGGTATCCCCCTCTCGCCCCATCCTGGCTTTTTTTTTTAACTCTCCCAGCTATAAACTTACAAAATCCTTAATAATGTTATTGGAGCCCTTGACCCGTGTTGAATCCGAGAAACCATTAACCTAAATTTGGCCAAGTTGTTTCAACAACCCGACTCTTTATTGTAATTTTAACATTGATTGTTATAGAACTCTTCTATAATTGGCTGTGCTGGACACTGCTTTTGTTTTTAACAATAAGTTATACAAATAGGTGGATGGGATGGCAATGGGGTCGCCTCTGGGCTCAACCTTTGCTAATATCTTTACGTGCTCCCTAGAGGAGCACATTATGGAAGATTGCCCCTTGTCCTTCCATACCCTATTTTATCCACAGTAGGATGCAAAGAGATTTTTGCACTTTGCCAATCAAATTCAAAGTAACATCAAGTTATCCTGGAAAAAAAAATGATTATGAAGGTACATATGTGTCAGTCTCAAAAGATCACTACCATTTACAGGAACAAGACATTTACGGGTTTTGGCTCCAATTATTAAAGCTTTTGCTTTTTAATTTCAATGTCTGCCATTTATGCACTTGTACATAGAGCTCTTACTTTAACATGCGATTGGGCCGCTTTTCACCATGAAATTATATTCTTAATCCAGTATTTAACAATAACTGCTCCCCAACCAAATTGGTTTATAAATCATCAACCAGGTTCCTTGATAAGAAATTTTCCTGTACCATTCCTCCTTACAATGTTCCTAAACTTCTTATATTTGCCAGATTTCCATATTTGCCAAAACACCACAATTTTAAAAAACAAGTTATCAAGATAATCCAGAAACACACTGGAGTCCTCAACCTGAAACTTATTAAAAAAAATTATGGAACTATTGTCTCATTGTTTCTGTGAAAGATAGGTTCTGTCCATTGATGACATCGGGTGTAGTATATGAGTATAAATGCCACGGATGCGATTCGGGCAACTATATATATGTATATATATATATATATATATATATATATATATATATATATATATATATATATATATACATATATATATATATATATATATATATATATATATTATATATATATATATATATATATATATATATATATATATATATTATATATATATATATATAGTATGTATATATATATATATATATATATATACTATAATATATATATATATAATATATATATATATATATATATATATATACATATGTGGCCTTTTCTTAGAAGAGATGTCTACCAGGCCAGAGAGTTTCTTTTACACAAGAATAAGGACAGATCACAAAAGAGTAAGAAGTGTTGGAGGTTCACTGTTATCCAGTGTGTTACCAGAAAAAATGTGTAATGAAAATGCCAGACTATCCTGTATTGGTGCAGGCAACAACAGACTGTACTGGTCAGCCTTAGAAGAGACCATCTCTATAGAGTGAAGTTTCTCAACAGTTGGTTGGTGTTTTGGCCAACCTTTTACCTACATGCTGCCACATTTTGCATCCTTTTAGTTCTTCTATTGTCACACAAATACTCCTGAATTGCCTTTACCTTTCTTCTTTAATCTATGTTCAACATCCATTCTCCATTTTCATCTAGGAGAGTTGATTCAGCTCTCTCTCTCTCTCTCTCTCTCTCTCTCCTCTCTCTCTCTTTGTCGCAGTTAAACCATGGTCTATCTTTAAAATGAAACATGAAAAACTTTGAAATGAATTCTCCTCGCAATAATAGTCTTAAGGTGATCATTTAAACAATATTATTCAGACTTCTATAACTATCACTCCACCTTAGCTCAATAAGATCATGGTGAGTACCATCCCAATTGGCCTTGGGTTTCAAATAAGCCTTTCTTGAGCAGCTAACAGGAGTAACAACCTGATCCGACAAAGTTTATTTGGCGCAATCGACTTTTCTATATAGTGTATAATCAAGGCCATCGAAAATAGATCTATATTTCAGTGGTCTCGGTTTAATGCTATATGAACTGCACCCCATGAAACTTTCACCCACGGCCTGATGGTGGCCTCTCCTATATCGTTGCCAGATGCACGATTATGACTAACTTTAATCTTAAATAAAATAAAAAAACTACCGAGGCTAGAGGGATGTAGTTTTGTATATTTGATGATTGGAGGGTGGATGATTAACTTATCAATTTGCAGTCCTCTAGCTTCAGTAGTTTATAAGATGTAAGGGTGGACAGAAAAAGTGCAGACAGAAGAAAGTACGGATGGACAGACAAAGCCGGAACAGTAGCTTTCTTTTCAGAAAAGTAACAAGAAGCCTGTTATTCATGGGGGAACAGTCGATCAGACTTTTTGTGGTGTAATTTCGCTGATCTTAGAGAGAGAGCTTATTATGAGGTTGTGAAGGTCTTTCTCTACAGTGATGATGACCATAAGAAGTGGTCTACCATCACTCTTTAGAGTTGATTCAAGCATGCCTCCCCTTGTTGAAGCTGATGGAACTGTTGTATATTGTCTTAAGCAGAAAGCAGAACTTTTGGATGAAGTCTATGTGAGCAAACAATTTGGTGAGTCCATGGTGTTACCTTTGTCATGCTATCCAGAGCATAAATGGAGTTAAATGGCCTCCATATCTAGAAAAATGAAAACTGGTTTTTGGCCTCGACAGTTATGGTGGTGTAAACTGTAACAGGATCTTTCCCATCTCATTTAAAATGATTTCTGATTTCACTGCTCGTAAGATTGTAACTATTTACAGAAAATTTGGTGAATTTACAAGTTTCCTTTCTGTTTGAAGAAAAGGAAATGTTTCTGCATTACCTTGAGTATTGGCTGATTTCAAGTATCCCTGTTTGATCTAAATTTTTTGAGAAGACAATGTTACGCAACTTGCAAAGTGGATTAGGGACATGCATCTTGTATCCTTTATTATCATAGCTGGACTCACTGTTGTATTCACCCAATATTTTCCTGTCTCACACTGAAAGCAAGGAACCTCTTAACATCTTTTATGGTTATTCATAACATGTATTTCTCTGCTTATTTTGTCAGGGCATCTCTCTCTCTCTCTCTCTCTCTCTCTCCCCTCTTTCTACCTCTCTGTCAAGTTTCATATTCTCTGTCTGTCTGTCTGTCTGTCTGTCTGTCTGTCTCTCTCTCTCTCTCTGTCAAGTTTCATATTCTCTCTCACTCTCTCCTGTCTATAAGTCTGCATATTCCTTCCTTTCTCTCTCTCCCTCGCTCTAACTACTCTACTGTCTGTCAAGTTTCATACTCTCTCTCTCTCTCTCGTAGACAGATAAATTCTTCTTTTTTCTCCCTTTCTCTTTACCTCCTACTCTTGCTCACTTTCCGGACAAGGCGAAAGAGTGCATTATGAAATTCGGCTGTCAAGCCAAGCACTGGGGCACTTTCAGGCTTCCGGTATTTGAAATAGTGTAAAGGAGTAGGACTGATTGCACACAGACACAAAAAATTAAATGAATTAGATGAAATACAAGGATCAAAGGCGGCAACTCCACAGTTGTATTGAAAAGTTATAGTTAGAGAGGTTGGCCAGTAAGATGGGAGAAGGGGTAAGTGGAATGAAAGTAAGGTAAACGGCGAGGTCTGCTCTGGGTTGAAAGGACGCCGGAGAACCACTTTAGTAACGCCTGCAGTACCCCGCGTGAGGTGCAGTGCAGTCACTGCATCTATAAACTTTATGGGTCCAGGTTTGCGTTTATTTGTCCCGTGCCTCAAACTCGTGAACCTGTGTTATAAGACATTAGGCGGCTACAACTAGGTTTGAAGAATTTTAGAGAGAAAACTGAGAGGACTGAGAGAATAGAGGCTTTAAATATTTGAAAACTGGAAGGCCTTGGTATGGTAACTGTCTCATCGAAAGCCTATAAAGAGAAACCGTTATCCAATATAACCATAGAGATGCCCTATCTACTCACTTCTCTCTCTCTCTCTCTCTCTCTCTCTCTTTCTTAATATAAAATTACCTTATTTCCTATTTCTCTCTCAAGCCGAAGGTTACAATCGTTAGAGGGAAGGCAAAAGCCTAATTCCCATAACGGTGGTCTGCGGTCGCCTCTGCCCAAAAGCATGGACCACCTAATACATGCCAAGGTTAGGCAATGCGTCTCATTCTGCTGATTATTTTCTCATGGAATTATAGAGGCTAGAGATCGGTGTGAACTCTACATCTTTCTTTCTGTTGTTAACACAAATCTCCGCAAATGGGCAATGAGACTAAATTACAGTTACGCAACTAGAGAACAACTGAGGGATATATATTTTTGTTTTTTACATAGAGAGAGAGAGAGAATAGAGAGAGAGAGAGAGAGAGAGAGAGAGAGAGAGAGAGAGAGAGAGAGAGAGTGACGGGTAAATGGATTTTGTATGCTTAACCTTCAGTGAATGTTATTCAGTTTTCTTTCGAAGTTGAGTTTTCTTTTACCATATTCATGAAATAATTTACGCTAGGTGTCACCGTAACGCACAGAAGAAAACGGTGTCCTATTCATATCGGCAGAAACAAAAAAACTTAATCTTTAATTGCGTTTTTACTTGAAAGAGCAATCATTGTGCATTAAGAACAAATTAATCCAAGTATTATGTAAACCTAAGCGCTCTCAAAAATTCCAGAAAATTCTTTTTAAAACAGTGATGCTCCTCATCCATTTAGATTTCTTTGTTACCTGAAGGATGACGTCGTTCTATTGCGGGGGTTTTCATATGGCAAGACTACCCTTTTACCTTCACTTGACAAGAGCTGATTCACGGATGGGTGGCGCTAGAGTTCATATGCCCTGATCACAGATTCCGCGACCTTCTTCCCAAGATAATGACACAGGAGGCCAAAGTCTAATCCAGTGCTTTTTAGATTTTCCAAACTCGGCCCCTAACCCCCATCCCTCTCTGTATAATAAGTAGCTCTTACACCCCTTGCCCTTAGAATTTTACCAAACAATATAGACTACACTTATGAACTATAAACAATGTGTTGCGTACGACAATACTTCAGTGCTTATAAAAGTAGGTGGATGGTTGATCATCCTTTTCCATTGAAGTGTTGTTAGTTTCCATATACCCTGTATACTATAATTCATTTGCAATAGAAACATTGTTCATAAAAATCCTTATTATTCTGATCTTTGCCTCCAGCAATACGTGATGCAAAGAGCCTCTGCAAATTTCTGCCACTCACGTCTTCCCTGTACTTTAGTTTTCACAAATCTCCACTCATCTCCACCTTCTCATCTCATAGTTCTTAAACAAGGCAAGTCTGGGGCTTCCTACTCTTCTGGCGCCGTCAGGAGCCCAGTGGAAACCACCAGGTACTTTCCCCGAGGGTTATGCGAAAGGAATGTCCAAGTAATCTGTTTCCATGTCGTCTTTATCTCATCCACTTACGGGTTTAACGTAATTTTGCTAATGGCATCAGTTCTATATAACTCTATCTGGCCATTCGAATCCTAATATTCTTCGTCAAGCTTTACTTTTAAAATCGCCAAATCTTAAGATATTGTTATTTTGTTGTATGAAAAAAGTAAAAAAAAAAGAAAATAAATAAATCCTAATGAACCCAAGTTTCATCTTGCTTCAGGACTAGTAATAGCTAATCTAATAAGATGCACCTTCTAATTACTTTTGCACATCCCAGTATTAACTAACTACTAATTCACATCACAAATCGCATGAAGCTATTTTAGCTCGGTAACCAGTTTAGAAACTGTCTTGTCTGATTATTTTGTTATAAAAGATATCATTTATTAAATCAGTTACTTTTTATTCTTAGTAAAGCTCATGGGTAACTATGAGATAATTTTTTTTTTTCATTAATTGCACGTATCTAATTTATGCAGCAATGGAGAGAGAGAGAGAGAGAGAGAGAGAGTGACGTAAGGAAGTCATGGGAAGACTCTCAGTGTGATAGATGTTGATGACTTGTGGCCAACGAGTCGAGGAAATATGTGGTAGTGTTTGCCTCAGGGCACACCAGGTCCACGCGTTATCAAAATTGTTACTTTGTTTTGATTCCAACTTCGATAAAGCCGCGGTTTCTCACCGATAATTGGTGGGAAAAGGAGCAGTGGCTTATAGCATACGCCGATTAGTTCTCTGGAAAATTGAAAGATATTTTATCTAAAACCTTTCGAAACCAGTAGGCCCACATGTAAAATATTTTTTTCTCGTGTGGGGAGAGCCAGTGGGTGGTTAATGTGTATGCTTCGTAGCAGTTTCCCAGCTATCGTTTTACAGATGATGCTAGAAGTCACAAAAACTCTTAATTTTATCATCTGAAATGCACCAACATAAATGCTTATAACTATGGGTTATTAATATAAATAGCACCGATAAATTCCAACGTTATATGTATATTGCAAATTATAGGCCCAGTGAGAATAAAATGCCTAATTTATTTCCAGTGCAATAACGATAGTGCGCTGCACATGCGCATAAATTTGTAAATCACATGATGAATTATTTGCTACGCGTCTATAGGTCACACAAGATTTACATTAATAACAATATGCATAATTTCCTCATTCCAACCATTGTTAATGAAATAAACATTAAATTTACGGAAAACGAAATATTTGTCAAAATCCCGAACTACACCAAACCTCAAAAGGCATGCAAACTTCTGAAAGCGTCAATGTACTTATCAAAATGTTGAATAGTATCAAAATTAAAATTCCCATTAACTCGTCAGAAAACTAGTTTCAACAACTGTGCTATCTAGGAGCAGGAGGATGAGCAATCAGGGAGAAGAGGCTGACACCCCCTCCCCCGAAAGGCATCTCCATTTAAGATAAACTGGCCGGTTTATTTTTTGTACTGTAAAATTTTTAGATAGAACAGCTATCCACATTCTGTTACATGAAGAGGAAGAGTAATCGGAAAGGTATCGTGTTCATACTGGTCTGTAAGATAATTACTACCTTTTGTGGAAAAATCTACTTGAAAATTAATATTGAACGACATGCGCTAGAACTCAATTTGAGAAATGCTAAAACAAGTTAAGTATTGCATTGATGGAGTTCTTTGTTGAAATTTGAGAATTAATGACTAATTTCATAGGTTTTTTCTTAAATTTTATCCCTAATCCATCAATAACTGAGTCCAAAAAAAAAAAGAGTCCAAAAAAAAAAAAAAAAGTGGTGATGCACGCTGCTAAAATTTTTTCTTATGTTACTGATGATTTAGTCAGGAAGCACAAAGAGGAACAAAAGGAAAGCGATGTGAGCACGAAGAAAAGAACTGAAATGCTTCCTCAGACTCGTCCCTTGAAAGTGCGACGTCGCGGTGGGTACTGAGTGAAACTTCCCCCTTGACCTTTTGATGAAATGGTGCCTCGGAAGGAAGTCCTTGGAAAGGAAAAGCTCTTCAGATGCTGAGGCAACGGCCAACATGAAGCTTTTCTATGGTTCGGCACAAGTTTGTGCGCGTTTCTTCACACGAAAACATTATTTACAATGCGCGTGCCCTTTACAATAGCCATTGTTTGAAGCTATGCAACGTTTGATAGTTTCTTTTCATCTAGCGAGTTATTTGTTTGTTTATGTATGCACACTATAAGAAACTTTTGTACGTATAGGAAAATGTCTTTCATGGTTGCGCCAAGAGCTTTTAAGGAAATGGAAGCCGGAGCAGTGACACCAGTGATTTGGTAATGGACAAGACAAGGGTGTTTGAAATATAGTAACCGAACTTTATTACAGTACAGTAGAACTATACAATTAATAGGATAAGGAATACAAGCAAGAGAATAAGGAAGCAAAGGAAAATAGCAAAGGAAGAAAAATATATTTTTTAAAAAATTTGTGAATGGACGTCGGCGCCTGAGTGCATATTGTTTGGGCTGAAAGAATTGCTTGCAGAAATCATTCCACCTCTAATTGGACAATAGTAGTAAATGCGCTTCTGTTACCAATACACTCTCTTTCAACAAAGCCAACTCTTAGCCTCCGTAAAAATCGTGAGTGCAAGAACGGAAACAAAGCCAAAAAAACAAGGCTGCCTTTCAAAGGCCCCTATCATAGCCAGCAAGACCCATTTTGAGTTCAGATAAAACACTGCAAGTAATATGGAAATTGACTCGTCCTATTTTATGAAAATTCAGGGAAGGGAGGAGTCAAAGGTACAAAACTGTCGCTTTCTAAAACTTCTCTTATGAATTAAAAGTATGTCTTTAGCGCGACAGAAACCTCACATCAATCAACATTTCAAAATAAATGCATAAATGCTCAAAGAAATGCAAAATAGGAATTGAACATATACAACACATATATCTGTGTGTGTGTGTGTATAACCTACAATGACTTCATTGTTAATGGGTACAAACGTCACCAGTGAGCCAGAGGAATGGTATGAAGCCAACAACTTCATTACGCAAGAACTACTGAGAACCAGAACATTGAGTATGATAAGTAAATACCGCTAAATACATTATTTGCATCTGTGAACTCTTTCAGATCACAATTTAATTTCATTTAGTAATATGTAATTAGCATCATCTTTTGTACTTTTTGCACATTTACTAAGAACCCTTTTTTTTAGTGTTCAACAGATAAATTTCCATGGTTTTTCTTAATTTAAAAAATACTGTAAGAAGATTGAAGACTCAAAAAGTCGAATAAAAACAGGATGGAATAAAAAGAAAACTGCAGAAAAACAGGACTCTAGACTTTAGCTTTCCTCGGCGGCGAATGCTCATCCAGGTAGTAATCAGGTTTGTGGGAGAGAGAACCTGCAATTTAGAATAAATACGTCAACCACCTTGACCTGGCCCTGTTGGACTTCCCCCCTTTTTTTACCTTTCTTTTTTTTTATGTCGCTGGGGAGCGATCAGTAACTACATAAACATTTTCATGTTGGTTTTGAGTATTCTACTTGAATTTGTGCTGGTTTTTTCCAAGTCCAAGTTTACTACTATTTTTATTGGCCGATTTTTAATACTGCCTTTTTTTAGCAACATGTACGAAGGTCTGTTTCTATCCTATGAATGGAACTATGAAAGGTTAGGTTCCATTATCTCTTCCGTGAGAAGGCAGAGGCTGAATGATTGTAGATATTTAACTAGGAACTAGTCCCTCCTTCTCACCCATCTCTATGAATCTTCTTATTTCATTGTCTTGCTCAAATGTCTTCAAAGTATTACTTGGAAGTCGTCTAATCTGTAGAGGCAATGAAAAAAAATGAGTTGTTAATGGAAATTTTAACTCTCAGCCTCAGATTTGTTTCTGGTTATGAGATCTCGGTTAATCTCAAAATAAATTAGATGGTTTACAGATTTTTTAAATTCAATAACAACGCAATGCGTTTTGCAATTACCTACTAAGAGCATTTTAAGAATGTAAAGGTTATTGTTAAGTCTTTCCTGTGATATGTTTTACCTATTATTGGGGAAATTCCTTCCATTTGGCGATCAATGATTCGACTAGTAAAATAGATATTTTTCATTGGCCTAATGATGTTCATCGTTCTCTCTCCCAGCATTGCCTGTTTCCTAGGAGTTTGATTATTATAGTTTTAACTGCCATCTTACAGCTCTTAATATCTCTACACTCACAGAAACTGATACCAATACTCACCGTCCAAAGCCCATTGTTATGGATTCTTTAAAGTGAAATCAAGTAACTTATTTACGACTGACCATAAACAGCAAAACAGGAAACTGATGTCTGTTATGTCAGTTGCCGTTAACTTTGAAGTCAAAGAGCCTCCCATTTAAAGACAATGGGTTGCTTTAGGATCATTACTTTTCAACGTTAGTTCTCCTAATCTTTTTACCGGGAAGCTCTATATTTGCATTTGCATGGGTTGAAGGTACTAAACGTGTCCTTTCAGGTTTACATATCTATGTCCTCTTTTTAGTCTTATCCTTATTCTTCCTCTTGATGTCTATCAGCCACTTCAAGTTTTAACATACTGGTAAAACCACCTATACAGTGATTCCAATATACCAAAGTGCTTTCCATCTCCAAAACCCATGAGTTCGTTCATCAGTCCATTAAGGTATCCTTTCTTCCTCTAGGATATCAGATCAATTATCCCTCTATCTGTCTTACTCATGACCTCACAAAAATATTCCACCCAACGTTGTCTTTTATTCTTTTTCTGTCGCTATTATTGGCCCCCTCCTTCTAAAGAGTATTTTACCCTGTGGTATTACTATCATCATTTCTAACTACATAATCCACACAAAAAAGTCGTAGTTATGGGCACAACTT
>NC_087209.1:53935760-53937730 GCF_015104395.2 Macrobrachium nipponense
TAGAACCATTTTTTCTGTTTATAGATGAGGTAGCAATAGACAAGATTTTTTATTTTATGAAAGATAACTATCACCTTTAATCTGCTACTTGCTTTTGAGTTAATCTTCTTATGAATGATCTCTCTGGTGAGTGAGTTTGTATGGCACTGAACATGTATATATCTTGTGAAAGGTATCATAACCAATGATTGCTACAGGTCATAAAAAGACTTTTCCTTCAGAAAACGATTTTGGGTTGGCCCTTAAATTGATAGATATGTGTTTATCCTCCATGAGGACGAATTATGGAAGGAGCGATAGCAAATACGTCGGTGTTATTTCCTGTTTTTCTTTGTGGACCCCTTAAACCTTAAACCACAGGGAAAACAGCGGCTCTTGAAGCTTTAGTTCTCTAAACCAGTTTCTTGGTCTCTGGACATCAAGTCAAACAATCAGTATACTCATGTATATGTAACATATAATAATATATATTATAATATATATATATATATATATATATATATATATATGTATATATATATATATATATATATATATATATAATATATGTATATTTGTACATATTAATATTATATATAGTATATATATATATATATATATATATATATATAATATATTAATATATACTATATATAATATATATGTGCATATATATATATATATATATATATATATATATATATATATATATATATATATATATATATATATATATATATATATATGTATATATATATATATATATATATATATATATATATATATACATATATATATATATATATAGCATATATATATATATATATATATATATATATATATATATATATATATATATATATATATATATATATATATATATATATTCGCTTCCTGGTGATGAGCCATCACTCTTATTAGTGTCAATTCCAAGAAACTTTGGTTTGAGTACAAAGAATCAACATTTTTTCTAATTACAGTGTCATGAGGCCATTGTTGCAAATATTTTTGCCGTTTAACAGATCAGATCAACGCATAGAAATCCCAACAAAAGAATATATAAAAAAATGCCCTCCGAGACCTAGTGATTACTAAGACCTGGTGATTACTATGCCGGGAACTCCGTGTCCTTCGCTGACAAGATCCCCTTCGTAATAGGGAGACCAAGGACTCCCACGTGGGCACATCATCATGTCCCCCGACAAGAACCAGGAGGAGAGGATGGAAGGCGACCGTACAAGTGGGGCAAGCTTCCGTGAGAAAAGGAAACAAAATCTTTGATGTTTCAATAGGAAAGACATAGCTGGTGCTACGAAAAAGAATAAGGTCTTAAAATACGTTATGTTCTGAAATATTATGAGCGATCCCAAGCATGGGAATAAATAAAGGAGATTAAAATCAGCATAAGAATAAAGTCGATGCTATTAATGCATTCCAACCGCTCCTGGAAGCAATTTCAGCGTTCATAAATATCTACTCTGTTAAGAGGAAATGTTCGATCTTCAGGCATTGTCATCGTCCGCTTAATCTTCACTTACGCTTTCAATATTGGGAAAGATGCGTCACGTCGCAACTGCATGTCTGGGAAATTACATCAGCATCATCAGGTTCAAGGGCTTGGGACGGGCTCATAACTGATCTTGGCCTTCACTTTAACCTTCAAGCACCAGGGACAAGGACGCTAAGTCATAGTCCAATTGCCATACTATTCGAGAAGGACTCGACAACATTTTGAGATTCGAAAATCAGAGAAAAATTGGTAACATTTAAGTTTAAAATGAAAATAGCTGAAAAAGTAAAAAGGTCGTCCTCGCTTATTTTCTTCGTTAAACGTATTTTTTTTTAACTTCTAACATCTTGAACAGCCTGTCAAGCTGGACTACATAGAGAATATCTAGTTTTCTAATGTGGAATATACGATGAGCACTTAAAAGTGATTGAACTCTGTAAATAAATACAATGCTCATCATTTGGTTTCAGATCATTAGAAG
>NC_087209.1:53938230-53950730 GCF_015104395.2 Macrobrachium nipponense
AGAATACTGTTCATAAATTTTTTTCGGGAAAAAAACAGACGCGACAGAAATGATTCGTCATAACTAATTGAATTCATTTTTAAAACCTTTCCGCCAAAAGTATCTTTATACCAGGATCTGTTCGAACGTTTCATCTTTACATTTTTTGAAAAGTTAATGAGCTACTTATGCAAAAATAATATAAACGTTATAAATATATAAAAATATTTCAGTATAGTTATGCTACGGATATGAATCCTGACAACTGATAGATTACTATATCCAATAGTTACAGCACATATTTGGCCTGCTAACATCAGTTTGCAGATGTGACAGTCAAAGTGGCAGATAGAAAAAGGGACGGTGAATGAAAGTGCGTTATCGAGTCGCATTCCCAAGCAGAAAAAGCAAGCGTAAAGACCGTAATGACAGGTGAGGCTGCGATGAATCCATCACGCATTGCTGGAGACGTCTCAATGACGCCTAGGCCTTGACCGAGTTCAGGGACGCCAGCTGGAAATGAAAGAAAGCCTTCGTTGGTTATTTTTGAGGCACACTCTTCAATGAGTGAGTTAAGGAAACGGAGGGATAATGATCTTCATCAACGAACGGCTCTGGTTACAAAGTGGATGATAAACTGATCAGAATTGTGGATTCAGTCTACCTAGCCCATTCTGAAAATAATTGTTAGCGTAAGTTATATCCTTCAACGGTGAAACTCCAAATGATGAATACTTCACTTGGAAAATTAATGTTCTTTATTTTCCAGATATTTTGTCATAAACTGGAAACCTTTGTATTATAAACGGCAATAAACATTTTCATTCAAATACACGGCAGATGCGCATAACACTTCCAAATAAAGAAAATCGAATTTGTAAATGAATTGGCATTATACCTTGAAAAGTTGTGAACGTCATAACATGATTTTGTTTAATTACAGTAGTTTTCATGTTCTGGAAATTTAGGCATTTTTCCATATCTTTTTTAATAATCTCAATAAAGTGCTTCCTAATGAATTTATTACTATTGTGTGTTTATCTGTCTGCAGCTTTAAAAGTAATTCAACAAACGTATTGGAACAAACGAAAGAAACAAATAAGTCTAAGGACATCAGCAATAAAGATTTGGGACGTTAAAGGAGAAAAGGGAAAACAAATTAGGAGGACTGTGAGAGAGAGATGGCTGGAAAGCAGGAATGTAAAATCTGGACAGGGTAACATGGTGAAAATATCTGGACAGACATGAAAGAAATATGCGTGGCGGAAGACAGGAACTGGTGGGAAGAACTAGAGGATATGGAGTGTCAGTAGGAGAAAAGTGGTAGTGGAATGGAAAGGTGCAAGAATTAATTAAAAGAAAATCAAAATCATTTAAGGAATGGAAAGTAAGGCAGGCACACAGGTAGCAGAGGAATGGTACAGAGGAAAAGAAAGAGGTGTGAGAAGGAGGAAAAGGCAGAGACAGGATCTGGGGGAATTAGGTATCATCAAGGATAGAGATGGAAATATATTGCATAGGGATGAAGATATTAATAACAGATGGAGAGAGTACTTTGAACAACTTTTTAATAATGAAAAAGAGAGAGAGAGAAGATGGCAGAAGCACAGAGGGTTGAGGGGCCAGTAATGGCGATACAAGATACAGAAATGCAGAGAGAATTAAGTAAAATGAAGAATGATAAAACACCAGGTCCATCAGAGTTCCGAATTGAAATTATCAAATTACTAGGTACAGAGGGGGAGAAATAGATGTGGGATTTATTAAAAGCTAAATGGGAAGAGGAAGGAATGCCTAGGGACTGGAAGGAGAGTCTAATAGTGTATATAAGGAGATGTCATGGATTGTGGCATCTACAGGGGAATTAAGCTAACAGAGCATGGATTGAAAGTTTTAGAAAGGATACTGGATGAGAGATTAAGAGAGGTTGTAAAGATCAGGAAACAGCAGTATGGATTCATTAGAGGACTGCTACACGAAAAGAGGCTAGAGGGAAACCAAAGCTCTATTGAGCATTTATAGACCTGGAGAAAGCATACAATAGAATCCCAAGAGAAGTGATGTTTTGGTGTTTGAGGAAGAGGAAAGGCCCAGAAAAGTTTGTTAAGATGGTGAAGATGATATATCAAAGAATGAGCACAATAGTAATAACAGCAGTTGGGGAAACAAAACTTTATAAAGTTAGTGTTGGATTACACCAGAGGTCAGTATTAAACCGATTTTTGTTCGTGCTGGTCATGGATGTGATGAGTGAAGAGATCAGGAATGAAGACTTGTGGGAGTTGTTGTGTGCCGATGATCTAGTGATTACTGCTGAAAAGGAGGAAGACCTACAGAGAAAGGCTGGAGAGTGGCATGAGTCATTAGAGAGGGGTGGCTTAAAGGTGAATGTGAATAAAACAGAGGTTTTGGTGAGCAGTAGGGAAGATAGAGGCAGAATAGTAATGCAAGAAAGAAGAGGCTTCATCATAAAGTAGCCATAAAAGTTAAAATACTTAGGACCTACTTTACACCAAGAGGGGCGATAGAAGGCTGAAGTTGACAGTAGGATAAAAGCTGCACGGGGGAAGTGGGGAGAGGTAGTTGGAGTAGTGTGTGATAGGAAATTGTCAATCAAGCTAAAAATCAAGATCTACAGCACAGTGAAAAGACTAGTGTTAATATATGGATGAGAAACATGAGCTCTAAGAAGAAAAGAGGAAGTAAAACTTGAGAGAACAGAGATGAGAATCTGAGGTGTATCATGGGAATATTACTGCTTGAGAGATTGGAAAATGACAAAATAAGAAGAAGTGCATGCTTAGTAAAGATTACAACTGTAAAAAGAGAGTTACAATTGAGATGATATGGGTATATATTGAGGATGACTGACAAGGAGGGAGTGAAGACGAACCTGTTAGAGGAAGAAGGCCGAGAGAGAGACAGAATAGAATTAGATGGCGAGATAAAGTGAAGGAAGATATGGAGAGAAAAGGTTTGGTGGCAGATGGTGCCTTTGATAGAAGGCAGTGGAGTAAGTGCATCAGCCAACCAACCCCTTAATGAAAGGATAACGGTGGGAAAGAAGATGTATATATGTATATATGGGTGTGTGTGTTTGTGTACTATGAGTGCGTTTAAACGTGAAATACATTTTATGCTAATCTATGACTTGAGGTAATTATGATTTTTCCCCAAAAACCGTATTTATTTAATTTTGGAATCTTTTAAAGGACCTTTAACGTCGTGGCACCGAATTTCCATATTATATCATTGTAGTTTGAAGATTACCTTTTCTTCCACCTGTCCTAGTTCATACCTTTCAACTTCCATTATCATTCTTTCAGTGGCTGTAGGATAGTAAGATCACCTGAAATTGCTGTATACTGGGTCTATTCAATGAAGATTCATGTTGTCCATCTTGTTTTTAATATAAATTTCTTTCATTTATCAATGAGGCGATGCGACTGAAATTAAGAGGCCGAATTCCTACTCTAATAATTCCTTCTACCGATAAAATAGCGGAGAGGTCAGTGCTGACTGTTATAAGTTTAAATGAGTTGATTAACGTTTTGCAGTCAAATAAACACGAGATATGGAAGAGATGATAACGAATTCTGTTATTGCTTGAAGATGATAAAAGACTTTTTGTTTCTTTTAACTGACGTTCATAAATTTATATCTTAATATCAAGACATATTTTTATTATATGGGTGATAATATTACCTATTAAGATTCATATCGGTTTCATGTAACTTATCAATTACTCTGCGCTAAATCACAAATTACTCGTAACATAAATCAAACGCCATAACGAACGTCAATTTCCATTAAACATGAGTGATAAAACTAATTACATTTTATTTTTAACGTCTGCAATAACTAAAGAATGATTCAGATAAGTATTTCAAGGACATCAGCATCTGCTCTATATGCCTAAATCTTCAATGAAAAGTAATATAACTATGATTCTAAATAAAGGAACACCTAAGACACCAGTATCGTCAAAATATGTCAGCTTTGGTCTCTCTAACACTTGCCACATAGACATGTGCATAGGCTCATTATCGCGGATGAAATTGTTTATACAATGCAAATTTATGACGAATGCACAGGCCTCCTTGGTTAAAACCTGGGAACTTCGTTTTTAGTTCTCCAGATCCTAAGGGTTTCTCTCGGTCTACCAACAGTTATTATTATAGGAGTTCGAGCATTCCTAGAATCAGTCTAATTATGTCGGAGTCAAATGACTTGAAAATTTCAGTTTCGAAACCTCATGGTGGTTAGGATGACAGGGAAAATAAGGACGTTAAAGGATTTAATACGTGATTGCATATCAATTTGCACCTGAAGTTATAGGCTTTGTTAATACTGTGAGATCAGGTGGCCATACCTAAAAATGTCTGACATCTGTAAACCAGACTGAAAACTAGTAGTGTCCATAGCAGAGTATAAACTCTAATGTTTCATAAGTTCTATAATATTAATAAAATCTTACTTGTTTTGATGCATTATATCTATAATGTTATTAAGATTTTACATATTTTGATGCATTATAACACGTATTTGCCAAACTGTGTTGTATCTCCATCGATATCCCTTACGATATCAATGAAGCTTTTCTTGTTAGAGCAGACCAACGGCCTGCTGTTAAGTGCTCGGAAGAAGGGCTGTTCACAGACTAAAGGAGTTTTAATGGGCTTTCAATGTACCCAACCATTCGAAAATTTTGCGCGAGAGTAAACAAAACAGAAATTCACACGTTAGGCCAGTGCCTTAGCGTTTCATTTGATAAAACCGACATTGTTTCTTTTTCGAAAATATATCGTCAACCAGTAGTGAAAGAAATGCTTAAAAAATGTCATTGAAAGTATAAAATATTTTTTTAAATACACAAATAAACTATTTAAAGTATCATGATGATGGTTACATTTCTATATTGAAGGCGTGAACATTAGGAAGAGTATCTTCTAAGACAATATATTTCCAGATCAAGATGTCAAAAAATTTATCGTCATCATCCATTTTGATAACTTTAGCCCGGAAAAGGTATGTTGTTTTAAACCAAGGTGATACAAAATATGTCATTGCCTTACCGCAAGGAGATAAAATATTGTATTAAAGAATAGCGTGTTTTCATATGTCTTAAAAAAGGAGGTAACACAAATAGCCCAAAATATCCCACAAGGCGGATCTTTCCATTGAGCAAAGAGCAGAAAATTAAGAACTATTTCTATGACACCCACAGCATTGGTATAGATTACCAACAAGATGGGCTTTGTTTTTATAAAATAAGTGATATTTCAATAAATAAGAAAACCAGGAACCATAGAAATAGTCTCTAATTGAATTCACATGGAAAAATTCTAAGACTCAAAGTTGGTTCCGCCTTCCAGTTTGATCACTGCTATAGCGCAGGTATTTTTGCCCTCGCCTTAAACTGAATATCAATTTAGGTTGAGCGCACAGGAAAGCGCACTATGTTTATAAACTGTTCCTCCTCGTGTAACAAGAAATAAACTTCATGCTTCCATGGCTGTAAACCACTCCACAAAAAACTATAGTTATTTGCATATATAACAGCAGTCTCTAATTATGATATTAATGGTAATTGATCATCTGTGATCGAAATATGAACTGTAGTTAGTTCTCCATCCTAGATCTATTACTTTATTTCTTTAAGAGTAACAAATACAACAAGGAGAAATAATAAGAATTTCTACCGCAAACTCGTTGATGAAGAGGCTCACCAGTATAAAAGGACCATTGAAACTGTTCTCCCTCAGGATCAGTGTAATCGTGATGGCTCGAGTCTCTTCTAATCGACGATGAGGACATCGAATGGGTCAACTTCGTTATGGGACAGTTTACCCAATATCATTTCGGGGTAAACCTGGCTCTCACCTCATCATATTTCAAAAAAAAAATATTTTTTAGTAAAACAAATTGTATTTGGCGTATAGAATACAGTGCAAAATTCACTGCCTATAGCAAAAAGTTAATAAGTGGTCGTAAACTGCTAGTCTTGCTTTTTCCCAAAGACATCACGCACGCTGTCGTTTTTGTTCCACTTTCTGACCTTTTATATAATCGCCCGTGACTTAATAACACTGGGAAGTTCTTAGGCCCTGTGTACTTTCATTTACTACCTTCAAGGCACTTTGGTTATTAGAAGTCTTTCAAAAATGTATTGCTCAAAATAAAAGGCTTTCCTGGGCTTTAATTGATAAAATGCATTACTAGTTTATTGAACATAAAGTTGATGATAAATTTCTCCATTTTTTTATATCAGGCACCTAAATATAATTTACTCTACTTCTGATCTAAATAATCTTAGGAAATTAAAATAATTTTTTTTATGTGCAAGTGATATACGTTACGTTTTGAGGTTACAACGAAGTTATTTGCAGTTTTTATTAAAATCAGAAGTATCAGATGAACGACCAATAACCATTAGAATGGAATAACAAGCTGATAACCTAATACGATACTGATCTACAGTAAATTTTACAGAACAGTACTAGAGCTGCTAAAGCAACCTTATAGCTTAACATGGGATTTTTTTTTATTGCTAGCTTGAAGCAAGTAAGTGCTTCTTTCATATATTTTTGGAAATAAAGTTGTAGTTGAATTTTAACAGAACCTAATGAAAAAAAAATTGCCGTTTTCAAAATTAACATAGATTTCAAAACATCAGGAAAATCTTGATACTTTTTACGATATTTCCTTTAAGCGTTTAATGCCCCTCATTTAAAACGAAGAGGACCAATATGTCACAATCATACTTATACATATACATATATATATATATATATATATATAATATATATATATATATATATATATATATATATATATATATATATATATATATATATAACCGAGATTCTAAAATCTCGGTTCTTCTATTTTAAAAGGTAGCAATGAACCAGAGCAGCAGGCAACTGGCAACACCCACCCATCCACCTCTCTCTCTCTCTCTCTCTCTCTCTCTCTCTCTCTCTCCATTACCCAAGGCAATTGAATCAGACTCGAGAACTTATAAAAAAAATAACATTTATTTAAAAGCAAAGTGTAAACCAAATAACTCAGGTTCTTAACAGAAAGATTAAATGAAATGTTAAACTCAAAGTCCAAATAACTCAGATAACCCTCAATAATTAATTAAATAACAAACATCAGTTTAACCATAACATTAGGCGAAGTCAACATAGTCAGTATACCAATTAAGTCACCATATTCAATAGCCCTTTCTCAGATCAGTTCCCCTTGTCTCAGATCAGTTCCCCTTGTCTCAGATCATTTCCCCTTTCTCCAGATCAACTCCCCTTTCTCCAGACCTGCCTATTACAAGACAGGAGAACACCTCGATAAGCATAAGATTAAAATGAAAAGATCATATGAAATAGAACATCTTTGAAATAAATATTCAAATACAATCCAGCCACATCTTTGGCCAAAATAAGTATTCTTACCCATTCAACACAGTATTCCCAACACTTCTCTTAAAAGATACTTTGCAGTAGCCATCTTGGCTTCTCGCCTCTCTGTAAGAATGTATCACCATGGTAATCCTACATTCTCATATGTAGGGACGAAGCTCGCACACACGTACAAACTCACACACATTGTCCACACCCAGGAACTGCCTGTATCCAGTTTCAAAGGCACCTCTGTAACCCGCCTGTGCATAGCGACAGGACAGGCACTGATCTGCTAAGACAGCAATTTTGATATCACACCACCTGAAAAGATATGTCAGCATTCCCAAGCTTGTCACCTCTAGCACTGTCTCCAAGGAGAAACTAAATCGATGACTTCTACATTCTAAGAAAGTCACAGCACACCACATTACAACGGTATTTAAAATATATTGTCTTAATATATTCCTCTTTTATGTAACATATATATATATATATACTTATCCTCCACAATCACGAGTGGAACCGAAAAAAATTTCTGACTCACATCAAGATCGAACTCGGGTACTTCAATTGTAAGACAAGACTGCTGCCAGGCAAACCACACATGTCATGAAAGGGGTGGGAACCTAAGTACCACTGTATCTAAGGCTTTACCTGGGCAGACCAACTACCTCGCATACCAGCGTGTTTTCCCTAATTTCCCGTCTCAGCAGTGACCCAGTTTTCAGCATTTTGGAAGTTGGGGAAAACACGCTGGCATGCGAGGCAGTTAGTCTGCCCAGGTAAAGCCTTAGATACAGTGGTACTTAGGTATCAATGTTTGATGACTTGTGTGGCTTGGTTGACAGCAGTTTCGTCTTTCAACTGAATGACCTAAGTTCGATTCTGATGTGAGACATTCATTTACATTTATGTGCGTGTTTGTTTTCCATGTTGGTGGGTTTGTCCCCTTGAATGGGTCATTCTATTTTATTTTTTATTTTTAAATTCTACATTTGATTAATACTACATAAACGCTTTCATAACAGCTCTCCCATTCATTTATCTCTCATTTACATTGTTTAAATAAGTAAGACTAAAATGCGCAAAAAAGTACTGACGTTCCCTCAAAACTGGATAGCACGTCCTCCAACAACTACACCAAGATTGAAACAAAAGTAATACATCGAAGGAAATGGAGTAAATGAATATATTTCCATTACTTTCAAACGTCTAATTGTCTTTTCGAGGTAAGGAGAGTAAAACGAATCGATGAGGAAAGAAGTACCATTGGACTAGCTTAGTCGAGCTTTTTTTTATTTCTGATTTGGTCCAAGTAACGTATGTTGAAATCTCGTCGTTATTGTCAGAACCGCATATTTTTCGAGGCAGAAAATCAAGGAACTGATGAAAGGGAACCAAGACAGTACATGAATATAATTGAGGCATTTGAATTTTTTGTAGATGACGAAGGTAAGGCGACTTGCAGGTCATTTCGATAAAGATATAAATTGGTGTGAGATGACCTCAGAAAACTGATACTGCTGCCGAAGCCAACCATAAAAAGTAGCTTCCAAAAGTTGCTTCACTCCCGGTGGCAAGAAAGTGGGCCAGATTGAAAATTACATTTTAAAATATATTCAGTAAAATTCGTGAAAGTACGGATTTATGTAAGTCAAAGTTCCAAAATAAAATCTTTTTTACCAAATACATTCAAGCGCAAGTTTTGCTCATGTTCTAAAACGTCAACATTACAAACTGACTGGCTCATAATGGAAGATATGCAATCGCATGCGGAAGTTGGAAACAAATAGAAATAAAAAAAAAAAATACTAAATTACAATCGTCAGCAAGTAAACGGATGATAATAGTAAAGGAGAGACTACAACGATAACAGAGGAAAAGGCAGAGTTAGAATGTGCATATAACAAGAAGATAATAGAAACTCAAATTTCACTTAATGGGGCCTTTCTCCTGTTATCCACTGAAACGGGAGAATTCTACATTTTACCATCAAGACCATCCTAATGGCAGGAAATGATGGTTCTTATTTCCTGAATGTTAAATGCTCAAGTGGATATTTTGAGATGTTAAAATACTACAAGCTCATACACACAAATTATAAACGAATTGATAGTCAGTTTTACAGTATGTATGATCGGGTTCGAAAACTCTTGTTCGTCATGAATACCTTAGTTCCTCATAGCTGAATAATAAAATTGTAGTTCTGGAATTTTTTTTAATTGTCCTACAGAGTGACTTGGATATTTGATATTCATTCCTGAAAGCCCAGCAAATGAAATAATGGCTTTAGTTGAACATATCCTTAAAACTGTGGCATTACTTGATGAAAATGATAAGTATATAAAGTCTTCAAACATGGCGCAGTCGACAAAGTATTAACGATTACATTAGCGGATATGCAAACAATCTTATTGTTAAAACAAAAGTTTCATATTAAATTAGTTGCTGTTCTCAAAAGTCTTAATATGTTTTTGATGGCACTTTCTACAGCCTTCTTTTTCTGTGCATTTTATTCGCAAATAGATAATCTGAAAAGTTTTGTTGCCATCTGAGATCCAAATATTCATCTTCCATAAACATCTATCAAACCCTTTTGGGAGTTTATTCTCATTTTTTTCACGTTTTTCTAAACAACTGAAAGACTCCTACCTGTTACCTCGTATCATCTGCTATCCCAGTTTTTACAAGGGACTGAGCCAATTCCTGTCCAATTTGTTGATATTATTCTCGTATCTATGTCCAGTATTCTGCTCTACATTAAGTCCTTATAACTAATTATAAAGTAACGCCTCTGAATGATAAGATATGGTCCTAAAAATTGTTAACTACTGACAACGACTGATGAAAAGGGAAAAAACGTGTTACTGTAACTAATATTGTTTATCATATATTTTATATTGAGAATGAAAATGTCTTTGTAATAAAAAGTAACTGGTAACCACTTTCAGGGAAACTGAAGATACGCGCTCAAATAAAGATCACAGATCCTATGAGATCCGGTAACTACTGCGTGCGCCCAATAACATTAGATTTTGTTTCTGAAGCCTAATATAAGACGAAATTAATATACTCTTCTGAATTAGTTGACGTTGGATATATATTTCAAATAAAAAGTGGAGTATGCATTACGGTGTACTACCTCATCGGAGAAAGCAAAGTATTATTATTTCTGTATGCAGCGGTGAGTTGCCAGTAAATTCTGGAACTAAATATTCTTCTAATCTGAACTTAGGCGCATTATACGTAGAGACAGTAGGTCTAAGAAGACATCTAGCATTACAAATCTTTAGATGCATTCACACTTCAATTGGATTTGATATAAATACTCATCGGCAACTTATTGAATACACATCATGACCAACTTAAAAACAAATACACGACTATAAGTTGCTTAGAAAATCTTTGGCAAATTCTGGAGAATCGTATGAAGCAGTGGTTAGGATTACCAATAAGTAGTTGACTTGTATTCAACCGGTTGGCTATATGTGAAATATGTTACCGCCGTGGGTTTATAAAATGTTTTAGTGTAGGGTAGAGAAATGATATAGATGGTGTTATCTTGGTATTTTACTTTGTAGCTGCTGCTTCCCTTTTTATTGGGTTTGAGTTTACTCTTACGCATTAGAGTTTGATCTTTGGTTTGATAGTTACTCATTTCATACAATATCTCAGTAGTCACCCCTTACCATCTCTCATTATTTCAGTGTTGCTGTTAGAGTTTTTTGCATTCTTCTAGATCCTTCTAATGCCGAAGTGCAGTGCTTGTGAATGCTTTTTTTTATTTAGATATCCAGATATATTATGACCCTTCAAACTTTCAATTTTACTTGTGTTTTGATTTAACAGTCTTAAAGAAAAAAAAACGATACAAGTTAGACATTGAGGATTTTTTCTATCCATAGACTCTGAGAAACAAACAAGTTTATATGAATAAAAAAGAGAAAACGGTTGACATGCTGAGCCTTAAAATCTCTTCAACTTTAAAAAAAAAAAAAAAAAAAGTAATACATCCTCGAAGAGTTAGTGCCGTGTCTTCGTCCAATATTGGCAACAGAAAGATAATGTGCTCGCTCTTACTTGGCCTTTTACCCAAGCAGAAGAATCCCGGTGTTGCTGAAGAATAGCAATGGTTGATTCAATCGCCTTTTTTCTAGACGCCATAGACTAAGAGACATGAAAGAATTCATACCGCCAAGAATGACCGGACGGACTGCCAGCTTTTCCCAATTTCTTGATCACATTTACGGTTAGTTTCCGAACATTTCATCCGTCTCCGCAGTTTCTCTTCACTGTTACCAAATAACGCCGTGTAATATCCAAAAAGACTATCTCAGTGATTCAGTAAATTCCCCCTTCCCCAGTCATTCTTCTCTTCTATAATGAAAGATGTATATACCGTAATTCCTTGAAAAGATACTTAGGTCGTAGCTGTCTTGTCGGTGGTACAAATAAGATACCGAAACAGTTTAAAAACAAACAGAACCAACCATAATGGTAGTTTTCTCTACTATATCATTCCCATTATATCGTATCATTTTTATGATATCCTCCAGCCAACAAAAACTTCAATCATAAGAATATAGACAAACCCCAAATTAGTGAAACCAGTGATAAACCTGCTCAGATGGCTAGTCTATTGCCACCGAGGATGATTTATGGCAAAAGTTACAACCAAGAGAAGAACATCGACATTACAAAGTACCTCAGTGGTTCTTTTGCATGACTGGCGCATATGAAAGCAATGTCCTTTGGAAGCATTCCAGAAGATGATTAACGCGATCATTACTGATATGATGGATATAGCTCTGCGTCAAAGAAGCCATCAGCCGTCACGATCCAGTAGAATTTACTCGACATAAATTGCAGCACTTGGTGTGTTCGAACAAAAGAAGGACGTTCTATCAGGGATTTCTTTTTCTTGTTTTGGTTTCTGCTCCAATATAATGAGCTTTATTTGCTGAGTTGTTCATAGAATAATAAAGACTTGAAACCTGCATCTGAATATCACGATCGATAGATATATGGATAGACAGATAGATAGCGAGGAAATGTAGTGATTTCAGCTGGCATTCCTACAGCTACAAGATTCGACAAACTATGGAAATGTAATAGATA
>NC_087209.1:53953230-53955730 GCF_015104395.2 Macrobrachium nipponense
GGAAATGTCTACACAATCTTGCAAAATAGATTCGACAAAAATGGAAGCAACCTGAGGTTAACAGCAGTAAGGTAAAAAGGTTATATAAAAGAAATAAAGGAAAAAGAAGTACGACAAGACCAGTGATCAGAGAAAAAACGACATGCACTTAACAGAAGAATAAGAATACGCGAAGATAATAACTTCCACGTGTAGTTACGCTGTCATACCTTCCTCTGGTAAGAAGCCGAGTGCAGATTACGAAAGAAACAGACAATCTTCCAATGCCCGTCTCTACGTATGACCTTTCGAGTGGTGGTATCCCTCTCATTATCGAAGCCAAGTTTCGTAGAGAGGTCTCGTTGTTTCATCTTTCTCTTTCGCTTTTTCAAGAGATTGCCTCCTTGCCACCGCAATAGGCGGTTCCTCGTCCCCATGACTCTGCAGTATTCCAGTGATTAATGGAAGAATGACTAGGATGTTGTGGACGTCTGATCTAAAAGTGAGAGTGCTGACTAATAGCTATATTCAGATCAACAGTATTCTGTTGTCAATAAAAAAAAAAGTAAAGAATGCGCAGAAGTTTCATCAGCCCAATAGAGTTTTCTGTATCGCGTGTAATAATCAAGGCCACAGAAAATAAATAAGTCTCTCGGTGGTCTCGGTATAATACTGTATGAACCGCGGCCCATGAAACTTGAACCACGTCCAGGTGGTGGCCTGTCTTTTATCGCTGCCAGACGCACGATTATAGCTAACTTTAATCTTAAATATAATAAAAACTACTGAGGCTATAGGTCTGCAATTTGGCATGTTTAATGATTGGAGAGTGGATAATCAACATACCAATTTTCAGCCCTCTAGCCTCAGCAGTTTCAAAGATCTAAGGCGGACAGGAGAAGTTCGGACGGACAGACAAAGCCATCTCAATAGTTTTCTTTTGCAGAAAACTAAAAATTGAAGAATCATCAGATTTATCTGCGACAATCTTTCTTCTGTTACCTAAGACGGGTATGAGGATTTTATTACTCTGGAAAATTAACGTTATGGCACAACCAATGGCGATCAGAAATGAGAAGTATTTCAGTGACTATTATTTATAATGGATTATCAAAAATTTTAAGTTGTAAGTATTTCTCTTATCCTCTTCACAAATGTAGCTAAAGTTTTTCTTCTCCAAAATACATGTAAACATTTAACACCAATAGCAATTTGCAAGGCAATATTTGGCATGCGACAGTTGACTACTAATCATTTGTATTCATGAGACTTAGATGGAGTTTCCTTGTCATACCATTATTCATGTCCATATAGCAATACAGATCGTACTAGATTTTTATCTAATCTTACCCAGTTTGCAATAAAATGATTAGCCGCTATTTTTCCATTGGTATCAGATGCTAGTGATAAATTAGGTTTATGCTCTTTATTTGGCTCCCAAAAAGTTCAGAATGTCACTCACTGAAGGAGCAAGCATAATCATACTAGGTATGTTTGATTTTCTTCTAGCTCCAGTGAGGTGTTCAGTGACTTTCTGATGAGAGCACTAATCTGTTTCAGTTACTAGTAGACAGCTGGAAAGATGTAGCTCTTCCTGCATTTGTGTAGCAGGGATGATAACCTTCTCTTTGCATATTCACAGCCTTGATTGAAATACAAGCGAACTAGGTCAGCCATGCTTTCGTTTTATTTTTACTAGGACGATACCCATTGTCCTGGCGCCTTTGCAGTAGGAAATGATACGTCCTATCCTTCAGCTCACCAAGACACTTATTACTGTTGAATTTTTCCAACTTTATCTGTGAAGGTGGACTCTTCTTGCTCAGAGTTTTTTTAACTGTCGTGACCATAAGTTAGAGGTAAATCTGGATAGAGAAAAATCTTTTGTTCTATGTTTGAGGAATTATTTTTGTATAATATTTGTCTTTATTTGTAGGGATGTCAACGCAATGTTGTTAAGTATCTAAAGTATGTTACAGCTATATATTGTTTTACATACTTCGACAGACTTTTACTGAGATTTGTTTTTAAACTGCGGTTCATCATAAATGCAACACCTACATGTATTTTGTGCTTTACGAGCAATCCCCGGAAAAAGAGGCTGTGCTGTTCATACTTTTGAGCAGGACTTCGACGAGGATGTTAAACTTATGATGTTGACAATTTCATGATTTTACTGAAAGATGGCTCATCCAACTGAGAATTTCGGTGCCAAGGAGCCCCCGTGAGTTGATGATCTCACGTTAGTTGGCAAGCTTACAATAGCAAAACCCCAACTTGAAACTCTGGCCTCCATACGCATTAATGATGTTTCTGAACCTGTGACTAGCGGTGGTAGGGAAAAAGAGCTACAATGATGTCAGTGAATAATGTATGCTGCTAATCTACTCCTCCGACCCCAATCATCGGACTTGATGCCTTAGGACGATCTCTGACCCATGATTTTTTCTTGCTATTCCATATTGTGTACATTCATGTCAGGATACTTCTTGGATCTGCTCATGTGTGGTAGTACTCACTA
>NC_087209.1:53960730-54028230 GCF_015104395.2 Macrobrachium nipponense
AGGTTGTAGGGGGACTTTCTTGATGGTTTCATTCGGTTTTCCAGCTATCTCACAGGTATGACACTCACGACAGAACCTGCTAACATCTTTGTGAAGTCCAGGCCAGAAAAAATATTTCATGATCTTCTTCACAGTCTTTCTGATTCCCATATGTCCAGACTCATGAGCTACTGCTACCACTTGCTTCCTCAATGGATATGGAATCAAAATTTGATGATATTCGCCCCATACAGCATCTCCTGGTATATCTGTAGGTCTATACTTCCTCATCAGCAAACCTTCCTTCAGATAATAACAGGTAGGAGTTTGTTGCATCTCTTCTTGATCAACAACTCTGAAGAACAAATCAGCTAACGATGCATCCTTCTTCAAGGATTGAATACTCAATATCTGGTAACTCAGCTACTGTAGTTTCACTACTGTCTTCAGGAACACTTGGACTACTCGGAGTCTCTTCAGGAACAACAGTTTCTTCTTCGTCGTCGTTGTCTTCATCTTCTGGGGAAATCTCTTCTTGGTCAGCACTAGGGGAAACATCACTTCCCTGAAACAATTCTTCTAAGCACAAAGATCCTTCACTTGATCCTTCTTGGGTGTGTAAATCCTCAGTTTCTTCACTTGCAGTCGTAGTCCTCTTCATACTTCTGGTAGTTACACAACTAGGAAACAGGTGGGGGTTATTCTTCTCCAACTCTACCGTAGGACTAATCCTCAACGGTTTGTCTGTCACTACAGGACAAGGAATAAATGGCACACCACCAACTTCATTGCCCAACAGAACATGTACACCTTCCACAGCCAGTGAGTCCTTTACAGCAAAATCAACATTCCCTGTCATCAATTCACATGACAGGTGTAAGCGGCATATAGGAGTCACTTCCTCTCCTCCTATACCCTTCAAAATAACTGAATCTCCTGTGAGACTCTGCTCCAACTGAGGGTGAGCACCATGTACTACCACACTATGGTCACTCCCTGTATCACATAATATCTTGACTGGTACCTGCACACTTCCTCCTTGAGTTGACAGCATACCCTCATAGATATATGGCTTAAAAGCCTCCATACTGCTAAGCCACTCATTGCTTGAGGTTACATTTCCACTGGTTGCTAAACTATCAGCTTGCTTGGTTTCATTCTTCTCTGGAGTCTGATTCTTTCCCACACTGTTCTTCGTAGTTTGTTTCACCTGGTCACCTTTCACTACTTGACCAACTGGCTTTGACAGTTGTTGATTCCGGTAACACTCTTGAAAGAAGTGTCCTGCTCTTCCACACTTGAAACAGACAACATTAGGTTTCTGTAACTGTCTTGAAAAATTGCATGAGGGTTTCACATTAGCTTGCTGAGGTGTATTACCTTGGGTACTCTTGGTAGTATCACTTGTAGGTTTCCCATTAAATTTGTTCCTGATATTTGGATGAGACTTAAAACCTGCTTGTTGTTGATTCTGGTACTTGACATTGTAATTGTGTTTGCTACCAATAATATTGAAATCTTCACTCAGTGTAGCAGCTTTGTCAAGTTTCTTAACCTCTCTCTTTCTTAAATAGGCTCTTATATGTTCAGGAATTCCCCTAAGATACTGTTCAAGAACAAATAATTCTTCTAACTCATCAAAAGTTTTAACTTTAGCAGCTTCTAACCAACGTTTAAGACACCTTCTCACTTAGTATGCATAATCTAAGAATGTTCCCTTCTCATCTTTTCTTAAATTTCTGAATCTTTCATTGTAGTACTCTGGAGTCCATCTTGTAAACTTGTAGCATACTATGTTTAAGTACCTTGTTGTTTTTACACTGATTAGCTGTTAAGGCTAGATAAGCACTTCTCCCTTTACCAATTAAGACACTTTGTAACAAAACTAACCAATTATCTTCTGGCCATCCCATACCTGAAGCCACTTTCTCAAAGTGATCAAAAAACTCATCTGGAGCTTCTTCAGTAAATTTAGGGATTAACTTCTGTACTCTTACTACATCAAATACAGGGTCTTGATTTCCTTGGTCAGGGTTAGAAGATGTTACAGGTAATGTGGATCTAGCTCTTATCAATTCCATCTCCCTTTCATGTATTGCAATTTCTCTTTCCTCTTTTATCCTTTGCCTTTCATCTTCTGCTGCTTTTTCTTCCCCTCTTTCACTTCTTTCTTGTTTTTCCCTGTCTATTCTTTCTCTTTCAGCTTTCATTCTCTCTCTTTCACCCTGCCTTTTCAGCTTAATCAAATTCTCTTCTTCTTCAATGCGTCTAAGCTCTAACTCTTTATCACTTTTCTCTTTCTTTTCTGCTTGCTTATTTATAAGATCAGCTCGTGCTACATTCAACAACTCTTGAGCTAATTTTAACTCATCATCATCAGTTGTTCTACCAGAATCTATCAATGATTCCATAGCAATACATCTTATTTTTGCCCTTACCATACTAGTAGACACATAACCACCACTTACTACTGCTAAAGCACTCCAATGTGCCTTAGTCAAAGTGGTTTCAGATAACACTTGGATGGAAGGGGCTGCTAAAAATTCCTGAACCTTGAACTGAGCCATTTTCTCTAAGTTATCAACTTACAATTCAACAGAATAAATGCAAAAAAACTATATGGTCATTCTCCTAACAAAATATATCCCTAACACCACCAGTATAGACTAGAATGATAATGTAATCTGTTTTCCCAAGTCTCTGGGCACCATTAATACTTGTGATGAAGTGCCAAGTATCTAGTTACTACACTTACCATTCATTAATTGTTACCTCACAACAGCCAGACAACTGAACCCTCATCACAGGTATACTAAACGACTGAATACTCTAAAGGTAACAGTGATCCCTTAAACAACTTACCAGTATTGCAAAAAATCAGACGAAGTTCATTAAAACAGGTGTGAGGTAATCTTATGTTTAATGAAATTAATTAAAGGGCATCATTCCATCAACATCTTTAAAAGTCTAAGTATTTCCCTGATTTTCAGAAGTCTAAGTACTTCCCTGGTTCTAACTCACTTCAAGTAAATTGAAGGAAAACAGCTCAATTACCACTCTATGTTTCTACCCAAGCAAATCATAATTATACTGGTGAAAAAGAAAACACTTATAAAAATTGCAAATACAAAAATTTATTGTTAAACTCAAAATTTATAAGAGAAATTCACAATATCATAGAAAATTAAAAGTTACATGAAAACAAAGTAAAGTTTAATAAATTCTTGAATTAATTAAGTAAAATTAAATCAAAACTAATTTATCACAAAATTCAAGAAAATTAATTCAATCAAAATTCAAAAGTGTTAGGTAATAACTAAAACTTGGTAATTAATTCACAAGTGCTAAACAACAATAAAACTTGAAAAGAATTCTAAGCAAATCTAAGTTAATTCACAAGTGTTAAATTCAATTAAATGTGCAACGATTAAGTAATGAAAACAATTAAGTTAATTAAATTGTGAATACAAATAAAAACACATCACAGAAAAATATGGAAAATATCAGAATTGTAAAAAGCACTAATCACACAGAACATAAAATAAAAATACACACTTCAATAAGAAAAATCTATAAATACACAAAAATTACTTCAAATGTAACAAACACAAAACACTAAAATTTGCAATGTGTAAAAATTTAATCTTTTATCAAAATATTGTAACTATTAGTTGCAACTAATAAATTTATAGAAACACTTCACCTTGGTACCAATTTCCTTTGTGTTGCAGCCAGTTCCAAAATTTTTACCACACAATTCACAATATTTCTCAAAAGAAAAGGCGCCGTTACACATTTGCACAATGTTTGTTCAGATTCCACAAAAAGCACTAAGTAATACGAAATCATTCTAAGAAATACGAAATTTAAAAATTACAAATGACTAATTTACGTTACATTAATAGGAAATCAATAGTGGCGTGCAAGAGAGAGAGAGAGGGAGGGATCTAAACGCCAGGAATTCAAAGTCTTTAATAAACGCTCTTTCCTTGCACGGAAGCTGAAGTGGATTTCGCACAAAATGTTTTGGACATTCGAAAGATGATGCAATCTTTCTAGAAGCTTCTAACATGACGTAACTTTACAGAAAATTCGTGAAATCTTCATGTGACTATTGACAAAGAAACAGAAGTCCATTATCAGAACGTGATGACATGTATCCAAAACACAACAGAATCTCGAGATCTCTTAATCTGAGGTGATGACATGTGAAAATAATACGGAGACTCAGGGACTCATATCTCGAGGTGTTGACATATTACAGAAACAATTCTGTCTTGGAACAGACAAAGTTAGTTTCTCTCTCTTTACATTCTACGTTATATACTCTTTTTAAATTATGTAATGGGAAATCTGAATATACATTTCTAGACATCCTATAACTCTAAGCTAAATAAGGAATCTGAAAATGTTGCAAAACTCTTTTCTAACATTTTACACAATCAAGGAGAAGATATATGCATTATCAAAGTAGCAGCATATAATAATAATAATAATAATAATAATAATAATAATAATAATAATAATAATAATAATATCAAACACATAGATGAGACAGGATACAAATACTTGGGAATAATGGAAGGAGGAGATATAAAACACCAAGAGATGAAGGACACGATCAGGAAAGAATATATGCAGAGACTCAAGGCGATACTCAAGTCAAAACTCAACGCCGGAAATATGATAAAAGCCATAAACACATGGGCAGTGCCAGTAATCAGATACAGCGCAGGAATAGTGGAATGGACGAAGGCAGAACTCCGCAGCATAGATCAGAAAACCAGGAAACATATGACAATACACAAAGCACTACACCCAAGAGCAAATACGGACAGACTATACATAACACGAAAGGAAGGAGGGAGAGGACTACTAAGTATAGAGGACTGCGTCCACATCGAAAACAGAGCACTGGGGCAATATCTGAAAACCAGTGAAGACGAGTGGCTAAAGAGTGCATGGGAAGAAGGACTAATAAAAGCAGACGAAGACCCAGAAATATACAGAGACAGGAGAAAGACAGAAAGAACAGAGGACTGGCACAACAAACCAATGCACGGACAATACATGAGACAGACTAAAGAACTAGCCAGCGATGACAATTGGCAATGGCTACAGAGGGGACAGCTAAAGAAGGAAACGGAAGGAATGATAACAGCGGCACAAGATCAGGCCCTAAGAACCAGATATGTTCAAAGTACGATAGACGGAAATAACATCTCTCCCATATGTAGGAAGTGTAATACGAAAAGTGAAACCATAAACCACATAGCAAGTGAATGCCCGGCACTTGCACAGAACCAGTACAAAAAGAGGCATTATTCAGTAGCAAAAGCCCTCCACTGGAGCCTGTGCAAGAAACATCAGCTACCTTGCAGTAATAAGTGGTACGAGCACCAACCTGAGGGAGTGATAGAAAACGATCAGGCAAAGATCTCTGGGACTATGGTATCAGAACGGATAGGGTGATACGTGCAAACAGACCAGACGTGACGTTGATTGACAAGGTCAAGAAGAAAGTATCACTCATTGATGTCGCAATACCATGGGACACCAGAGTTGAAGAGAAAGAGAGGGAAAAATTGGATAAGTATCAAGATCTGAAAATAGAAATAAGAAGGATATGGGATATGCCAGTGGAAATCGTACCCATAATCATAGGAGCACTAGGCACGATCCCAAGATCCCTGAAAAGGAATCTAGGAAAACTAGAGGCTCAAGTAGCTCCGGGCCTCATGCAGAAGAGTGTGATCCTAGAAACGGCACACATAGTAAGAAGAGTGATGGACTCCTAAGGAGGCAGGATGCAACCCGGAACCCCACACTATAAATACCACCCAGTCGAATTGGAGGACTGTGATAGAGCAAAAAAAAAAAAAAAATAATAATAATAATAATAATAAGAAGAAGAAGAAGAAGAAGAAGAAGAAGAAGAAGCAAGAAAACAAGGGAGGAACTCAACGAGAAATACAAAGTACAAGAAAGGGGACTAAACAACACAATAGAAGATGTAAAACAGAGGCTTAAGGCCAAAGCACATAAGATCCAACGGTACATGAACAGGAATAAGAGATACCAACAGAACAAACTATTCGGAACCAACCAGAAAAGACTATACAGCCAACTAAGAGGGGAAGACAACCACCCAGAAATTCCTGAAGCCGAACCAAGTAAGAGACTCTGGGAAAACATATGGAGCAATCCGTTATCACACAACAAACATGCAACATGGCTCCAGGAAGTCAAGGAAGAAGAAACAGGGAGAATAAAACAAAGATTCACAGAGATCACGACAGACACATCAACACCAAACTAAGAAAATGCCAACGGAAAAGCCCCAGGTCCCGATGAGTCCATGGATACTGGCTCAAAAACTTCAAGGCCCTACACCCCCACATTAGCGAAACAACTCCAGCATTGTATCTCAAATCACCATGCACCCAAAATGGATGACCACGGGAAGAACATCCTTAGTACAAAAAGACAAGAGTAAGGGAAATACAGCCAGTAACTACAGGCCTATCACCTGCCTACCAATAATGTCGGAAGTTTACTGACAGGTATCATCAGTGAAAGGCTATACAACTGCCTAGAGGAGACAAACACCATCCCCACCAACAGAAAGGCTGCAGAAGGAAGTGTAGGGGCACAAAAGACCAGCTCCTGATAGACAAAATGGTAATGAAGAACAGTAGGAGAAGGAAAACCAACCTAAGCATGGCATGGATAGACTATAAGAAAGACTTCGACATGATACCACACACATGGCTAATAGAATGCCTGAAACAAAATATATGGGGCAGAGGAGGAAAACACCATCAGCTTCCTCAAAAATACAATGCGCAACTGGAATACAATACTTCAATGCTCTGGAATAAGACTAGCAAAGGTTAATATCAGGAGAGGGATATTCCAGGGTGACTCACTGTTCCCACTACTCTTCGTAGTAGCCATGATTCCCATGACAAAAGTACTACAGAAGATGGATGCCCGGTACCAACTCAAGAAAAGAGGCAACAGAATCAACCATCTGATGTTCATGGACGACATCAAGCTGTATGGTAAGAGCATCAAGGAAATAGATACCCTAATCCAGACTGTAAGGATTGTATCTGGGGACATCAGGATGGAGTTTGGAATAGAAAATGCGCCTTAGTCAACATACAAAAACAAAAAGGCAAAGTAACGAGAACTGAAGGGATAAAAAAGCTACCAGATGGGAGCAACATCAAACACATAGATGAGACAGGATACAAATACCTGGGAATAATGGAAGGAGGGGATGTAAAACACCAAGAGATGAAGGACACGATCAGGAAAGAATATATGCAGAGACTCAAGGCGATACTCAAGTCAGAACTCAAAGCCGGAAATATGATAAAGCCAATAAACACAATGGGCAGTGGCCAGTAATCAGATACAGCGAAGAGAGGAATAGTCGATGGACGAAGGCAGAACTCCGCAGCATAGATCAGAAAACAGGAAACATATGACAATACACAAAGCACTACACCCAAGAGCAAATACGGACAGACTATACATAACACGAAAGGAAGGAGGGAGAGGACTACTAAGTATAGAGGACTGCGTCAACATCGAGAACAGAGCACTGGGCAATATCTGAAAACCAGTGAAGACGAGTGGCTAAAGAGTGCATGGGAGAAGGACTAATAAAAGGTAAACGAAGACCCACAAATATACAGAGACAGGAGAATGACAGACAGAACAGAGGACTGCACAGCAAACCAATGCACGGACAATACATGAGACAGACTAAAGAACTAGCCAGCGATGACACGTGGCAATGGCTACAGAGGGGAGAGCTAAAGAAGGAAACTGAAGGAATGATAACAGCGGCACAAGATCAGGCCCTAAGAACCAGATATGCTCAAAGAACGATAGACGGAAATAACATCTCTCCCATATGTAGGAAGTGCAATACGAAAATGAAACCATAAACCACATAGCAAGCGAATGCCCGGCACTTGCACAGAAGCAGTACAAAAAGAGGCATGATTCAGTGGCAAAAGCCCTCCACTGGAGCCTGTGCAAGAAACATCAGCTACCTTGCAGTAAAAAGTGTACGAGCACCAACCTGAGGGAGTGATAGAAAACGATCAGGCAAAGATCCTCTGGGACTATGGTATCAGAACGGATAGGGTGATACGTGCAAACAGACCAGACGTGACGTTGATTGACAAAGTCAAGAAGAAAGTATCACTCATTGATGTCGCAATACCATGGGACACCAGAGTTGAAGAGAAAGAGAGGGAAAAAATGGATAAGTATCAAGATCTGAAAATAAAAATAAGAAGGATATGGGATATGCCAGTGGAAATCGTACCCATAATCATAGGAGCACTAGGCACGATCCCAAGATCCCTGAAAAGGAATCTAGAAAAACTAGAGGCTGAAGTAGCTCCAGGACTCATGCAGAAGAGTGGGATCCTAGAAACGGCACACATAGTAAGAAAAGTGATGGACTCCTAAGGAGGCAGGATGCAACCCGGAACCCCACACTATAAATACCACCCAGTCGAATTGGAGGACTGTGATAGAGCAACAAAAAATAATAATAATAATAATAATAATAAGAGTAAGGGAAATATAGCCAGTAACTACAGGCCTATCACCTGCCTACCAATAATGTGGAAGTTACTAACAGGTATCATCAGTGAAAGGCTATACAACTACCTAGAGGAGACAAACACCATCCCCCACCAACAGAAAGGCTGCAGAAGGAAGTGTAGGGGCACAAAAGACCAGCTCCTGATAGACAAAATGGTAATGAAGAACAGTAGGAGAAGGAAAACCAACCTAAGCATGGCATGTATAGACTATAAGAAAGCCTTCGACATGATACCACACACATGGCTAATAGAATGCCTGAAAATATATGGGGCAGAGGAAAACAACATCAGCTTCCTCAAAAATACAATGCGCAACTGGAATACAATACTTACAAGCTCTGGAATAAGACTAGCAGAGGTTAATATCAGGAGAGGGGATCTTCCAGGGCAACTCACTGTCCACTACTCTTCGTAGTAGCCATGATTCCCATGACAAAGTACTACAGAAGATGGATGCCCGGTACCAACTCAAGAAAAGAGGCAACAGAATCAACCATCTGATGTTCATGGACGACATCAAGCTGTATGGTAAGAGCATCAAGGAAATAGATACCCTAATCCAGACTGTAAGGATTGTATCTGGGGACATCAGGATGGAGTTTGGAATAGAAAAATGCGCCTTAGTCAACATACAAAAAGGCAAAGTAACGAGAACTGAAGGGATAAAGCTACCAGATGGGAGCAACATCAAACACATAGATGAGACAGGATACAAATACCTGGGAATAATGGAAGGAGGGGATATAAAACACCAAGAGATGAAGGACACGATCAGGAAAGAATATATGCAGAGACTCAAGGCGATACTCAAGTCAAAACTCAACGCCGGAAATATGATAAAAGCCATAAACACATGGGCAGTGCCAGTAATCAGATACAGCGCAGGAATAGTCGAATGGACGAAGGCAGAACTCTGCAGCATAGATCAGAAAACCAGGAAACATATGACAATACACAAAGCACTACACCCAAGAGCAAATACGGACAGACTATACATAACACGAAAGGAAGGAGGGAGAGGACTACTAAGTATAGAGGACTGCGTCAACATCGAGAACAGAGCACTGGGGCAATATCTGAAAACCAGTGAAGACGAGTGGCTAAAGAGTGCGTGGGAAGAAGGACTAATAAAAGTAGACAAAGACCCAGAAATATACAGAGACAGGAGAATGACAGACAGAACAGAGGACTGGCACAACAAACCAATGCACGGACAATACATGAGACAGACTAAAGAACTAGCCAGCGATGACACATGGCAATGGCTACAGAGGGGAGAGCTAAAGAAGGAAACTGAAGGAATGATAACAGCGGCACAAGATCAGGCCCTAAGAACCAGATATGTACAAAGAACGATAGATGGATATAACATCTCTCCCATATTTAGGAAGTGCAATACAAAAAATGAAGCCATAAACCACATAGCAAGCGAATGCCCGGCACTTGCACAGAAGCAGTACAAAAAGAGGCATGATTCAGTGGCAAAAGCCCTCCACTGGAGCCTGTGCAAGAAACATCAGCTACCTTGCAGTAATAAGTGGTACGAGCACCAACCTGAGGGAGTGATAGAAAACGATCAGGGAAAGATCCTCTTTAACTATGGTATCAGAACGGATAGGGTGATACGTGCAAACAGACCAGACGTGACGTTGATTGACAAAGTCAAGAAGAAAGTATCACTCATTGATGTTGCAATACCATTGGACACCAGAGTTGAAGAGAAAGAGAGGGAAAAAATGGATAAGTATCAAGATCTGAAAATAGAAATAAGAAGGATATGGGATATGCCAGTGGAAATCGTACCCATAATCATAGGAGCACTAGGCATGATCCCAAGATCCCTGAAAAGGAATCTAGGAAAACTAGAGGCTGAAGTAGCTCCAGGACTTATGCAGAAGAGTGTGATCCTAGAAACGGCACACATAATAAGAAAAGTGATGGACTCCTAAGGAGGCAGGATGCAACCCGGAACCCCACACTATAAATACCACCCAGTCGAATTGGAGGACTGTGATAGAGCAAAAAAAAAAAGAAAAAAAAAATAATAATATATATATATATATATATATATATATAATATATATATATATATATATATATATATATATAGATACATATATATATATACATATATATATATATATATAATATATATATATATATTGTATATATATATATATATATATATATATATATATATATATATGTATAATATATATATATATATATATATAATATATATATATATATATATATATATATATATGTATGTGTGTGTATGTGTGTGTGTGTGTGTTTTGTAGGTGTATATATGTGTGTTTGTGTGTGTGTGTGTGTGTGGGAGTGTGTGCCACCTTTTACTTGATACGTATGTAATTGTAATAGCCACGATACCTTCTTAACTTCTCTTAACTTCTTGAATTCCTCACACTTTTTGGATACGCTAGTCCATACCACGCTTTAAATCCATAGGGAAAAAATATGAAGTAAATTCTGATACCGAATCCTGCTACCGAACATCAGAATTCACATCATATATATATATTATATATATATATATATATATATATATATATATATATATATATATATATATATATATATACATATATGTGTGTGTGTGTGTGTGTATGTGCGTATAATTGTAATAGCAACAATGCCCCTTTAACTGAAGTTAAAGGGCCATCGCTTCTATTACAATTATATATATATATATATATATATATATATATATATATATATATATATACATATATATATATATATATATGTGTGTGTGTGTGTGTGTGCGTAGTCAACAGAGGGAAAAAGGAAAAGCAAAAAGAAAATGTTCAACTTTTATTAAAATAAAATAATTAACGGTGGATCTCTTGTCCCTAGTATATGTAAAGATAGACAAACAAACATTCGTTTTCATCTAGAGATAGAATTTATATTAGTATTTATTGGGTGTTTCATGTTACCCATAGAAAGGGGAAGAAAAAACATACTTTGGGTAAAAACCTAACGATCTACATATTTCTTTTTTGCCTTCAATATAACTTAGGAGTATTTCATTGGAAACTACTTCAAAACTTAGGAGCAAAAAGGGAAGAAATTTACGTATGCCTTATCTTTAACACTCCCTTTAGATCACTGTCAGTGTTCACTACAATGGGTTCAAGAATGGTTGAAAATATAAGCAAAGAAACATCTATTTAGCGTCATATTTATACTCCTGTCATTCCTCATTACAATGGCTCAAACAATATCCTCTGAAAAGAGTAGATGCCTGCTTCACCGGAAATTTTAAGTACCTATATATCATCCCTTCCTTACCAGGGCTGAAAAATAAGAACACAGAGATACTTTTCGAATATCTTTATGCATAAATTCTTTACAGAAAGTGTATTATTCTTAAAAAGCCTTCTTCCTCTGATGAAACTTATTTTATGATTTTGGAAAGTCTGCAATCTAACCCCTGGGGAATAATCTGCGTAGAATTTTCGTACAGCTCAGACGTCTATCGCTGGCATGTGGACAACATTTATGATCATTCTCATCTCATCAACAAGAGATTTGTTGTTTTCAGTAGCATTATCATCGTTTGTGGGTCATCATATTCAGAGTAGGAATATGAGAAAACTTAGTGCTTTCTTTTGGACTAAGATTTTCTTTTATTTTCCAACTGCATTCTGCTTTCATCTCCTTTTATGATCTTGGCGGTCATATGATGACGAGATAGTGTAGGTGAACGCTATGTCTTCTATCTTCTGCATAACAGCTTTTTTCATTAGCTGACTGTAAAAGCACACAAAATCACATTTCTTTATTGCTAGATTGTCTTGGTAAGAAATGTAAAATAAAGGTTAGTTCTAAGTTAGAATATTTTCAGTTATATGCTTGCTTTTTGGTGTTTCTGACAAGGATGTTAATGGTAGTGTTAGCCGACTCAGGAAGAGAGCTACATGAGAATTATTCAGGTCTACAGATCGTACAGAAATATCAATTGAGAGCCCTTCCATACCGGTGAGGCTCCAGGTGAAGCCATCAAATCTTTGTCCGAGGAGTCAAGAAGTGGTTCTCCTGATGAGCCCTTTACTAACTCATCTCGCATAAATTTTCAATCACGCCGGTCAGTTGAAGAACGTCTGTACAGTGAGCTGAAAGTTTCATAAGTAGGGTGTTTTCATTCTTGGTCAATTCAACTGTTGCAATTTAGGTGAGATTAACATGGTCATAGAGAGCGTCTGTCTTTTGTTTGATCCACAAAACACTTTGTAAAATCTTCAATACGTCGCTGATGTCTTCCTACCATTTTACTACGGGAGGAAGGACAGCAACTTAGGCACAGCACACAGTAAAACAGTAGTATTTTCTCGGTTTGTTCCAGAGAAAACACGAATAGACTTCTTCCCAACTCACTGAAATATCAGTATTGTAGATTCATTCTGGTTTGTTTATATATATATATATATATATATATATATATATATATATATATATATATATATATATATATATATATATATATATATATATATATATATATATATATATATATCATTAGAGTTGCTATACCTGTGTAGTGATTATTATTCTTTAACCTGTCCAGTATGGCTTTACCAATGGTTTGTTGTCTGAACCAGGTCATAGTAATGTATCTATAAATAACAAATGGGTCTGCATTGGCATTTTTCCAAGTTAATCGCATTGTTTCCGGTTTTTTAATCGAACATCATGTCTGCTAAGGAATACTGCAGCCACACTTACGAAAAGTAAATATACAATGTATAATAAACTGTTACTAATTATCTCGTTATCGTAGCTTTTATGGCCATACAACTCTAATGATATATATATATATATATATATATATATATATATATATATATATATATATATATATATATATATATATATATATATATATATATCATTAGAGTTGCTGTACCTGTGTAGTGATTATTATTCTTTAACCTGTCCAGTATGGCTATAAAAGCTATGATAACGAGATAATTGGCAATAGATTATTATACATTGTATAATTACTTGTTGTGTGGCTCAGTATTCCTGCTGTTCGATTAAAAAAAAGGAACAATGCAATTAACTTGGAAAAATGCCAATGCAGTTTCAGCAAGTTAAGCCAGGTTAGTTAATAAAACGAGACAGTGCGAGGGATCCTGTCTCACTTCAACCCCAGCTGCCCCCGAGTTTAGAGCTTCGAGCCTTATGAGCTCTTTTCCACTTCCCCTGCTTACTCACGTGTCTGTGTGCCCCCACGTTGCAGCTCCTTTCCCTTACTAACACCTTGAAGAAGTCGACTTCCTTCGTCTACACTTTGATGAAGTAATATCACAGGAGAAAGGTAAAGTACGAATTGGTGGTGACAATCTACTTATTTACCATTTTTTCCCTTGTACCAGTGCTTGTGTGATCTTCCATATTGATTCATTAATCCCCACATCTGTGCTCCTTTAGAAAGAATCTTTGATTTAAGAGCTGTGGTTCCCTACGAAGTGTCTATGTTCAATTCCCCCCGTTCTCTGTACAGTAACGTTTGAGCAAGGATTTATTCTTTCTTTTCCCTCTGAGCAATCTTATGATTTATGTTAAACTCATATCCGAACCCACCCCCTTTGTCGTACACGTGTTTATATGATGTTGGTATTGCAGGTGTTCTGCAATTCCCTGCTGCGAAGGTGGATCTCCCCTGTCCTTGTGCTCTGGGCTAGAAAATGCACGCTGTGGATCGTCACACGTGTCCTAAACCACATGCTCATTGATTCCAGCAATTATTCCAGTATTTGGTCTTATGTGAAGGTTATTAGCGGCCTTGCTGGCGCCTTGAATTAGTAGAGTAACGTTAAGGTATAAATACGTTCCCCTGTAAATTCAATTCTTGGAGTTTCCTTACGATTTTTCCCTTAACTTGTACTGGCCTTCAGCCGACAACCACACCCCCCTTTTTTTTGTATTTGAATAAGTAGATCAGTCTCCCCATTAATTGCTGTCAGAAATAAGCATCCATTGCAGGAGCCATCAGACCTAATTCAGATCAATGGTGACCTTTCCTAGAATCTCAATATATAATTGATTTCATGAGAGAAAAGGAACCTAAAATTCCAGCGCCATAAGCCCATAAGAGAAAAAAGAGAGGAAAAGAACCTCACAGCCAGGTAAGAGTATCTTTTAAAGTTTAAGTATTTACTTTATTAGGGAAAAACCATTTGTGATTGCCATGTTTTTCAGCTGAAAATAGGAAGATTAGAATTGAGTCCATGCCAAATTTAGCTATGAGAGAGAGAGGATTCGACCACTAACCGTAAGTTCTGTGCTATGTATGAAGCAAGGTAGCTAGGAAAATGCTATAATCACCTAGGAAACAGTGCCTGGCTTTCTTTGCAATAAAAATAAATTGTGAAAATCTTGTGTTGAACGAGATTGCATTTAGCTAGGTATGTGACGGCATAGTTTCTGTCCCATGTGGCATGAGATATGGTGTAGGCAGGCAGGCAACAATACATTGTAGCTACCCCTCAAGAGCAACAATCTCTGAGGAGGTAAAATAGGCAGGAAATCCCTGAGTCCATTCACTCATTCATTCACTTACATTTCTTCCCGTCCCTTTCTTTCTCGTAAGTAGTGTTGTGCAAACCACAGTGTGAGAAATAAAAATTGTGTAAGTCATTGAACAAGGGGGAATATTTTTATTTTACCGTAACGTCAGTGAGTTCATTTAAACCAATCGCATTTTACCCCATTACGTAGATGGGAGAACGTAGACACATTCACAGGCCAGCTGTGTTTTGGTTAGAAATCACCCCCTCCCTCCCCTCCCCCCCCCCCCCCCCCCCCACCCAGGCTGTCCCTCAACTGTATGGGACTAGTGGTTACTGACCTTGTCATTTCCCTAGATACAAAGCTAAAAATAGAGAGGGAAGGGCATCAGCCATCTAATGTGTACTTTAATGGAGCCTGTTAAGTATTAAAAAACCAAGCTGGTAGAAGTGAGCATATAAGAACCAAGGAACTATATAATTTTGCGTCTTTGTAATGCCTTATTTTTATATAATGGACCTTTGCGAATTCCATTACCATCTGTCAACTGGTTTTTTTTTTTCAGTCTGATCAACTTGGGCGCAGCTCTTGGTAATTAGGGAAGATAAAGTTCCTTCCGGAGTAGAGGATTGAGAGGTCTAATTTGACTGCTATTGAAAGCCTGAATCATATTAAGATGTTTCTGCCCACCGTCCGGTTGAGGATCACCCAGCCTCACCATTCAAAAATCTGTACTTTGGCAGTGGCGACAAACATTCCTGGCAAATATGACATCTTGTTAGGCCAAGACATCACGCCTCCTAATTTTGAACTGTCTCAAGGTTCCCTACCTTACCTCACTCCGGACCACCTCTGCAGTCCTCCCAGACACGCCCTTGCACAGTCAGTGCCACTTGAAGACATGAGGTTGTGCTCCACTCTGTCCCTTATGTGCGTTGAGCCGAATTTGAATCCTTCTACTCCGCCGGGAACAGCCTCAGTGCCAGTACCCAGGCAGGATTCAAGTCTTACTCTCAAAGCTACCCGTCCAGGTTACTTTTCCGCCACAGCTGGCTCAACTCCGCTACCGATGCTGGAAGCCACAGAAAGGCCATATCCACTTGGAATTCCCCAGGACATACCTGACTGTAGAGGAAGCTCCACCAATGGCACATCCTTGCAAGCTGCCCCGGAGTCGGTCACCCCAAATCAGAAGCCCATAATAACCTCCTCCTCTTCCCCCCTCATCAGCAGCTAACAAGTCGAGGTGTAAGGTCTCTGCTGACCATCGGTTGGCTGAAGAACGTCTGGGACCAAGTCAAGCAGTGCTAGGCAAAGGGGTTAACACCGTTATTTTGACTGTCGCAGTAGTCAGGGCCAATGCTATCACAGCACCTTCAATGGACTTATGTCTTTCGAGTCTCCCCCACGGCATCATCAAACTGACCTCAGAGAGGTTGAAAGAAAAGAGGTGGAGGACACCAAGGATTCCATCAACCTTGGAGGAGCCCATAGGCTCTCTCCTCTCTGCATTAGTGCCCTGGCACAGTGCCATATTTCCTTTCAAAGAATTTCAGCCCTTCTCCATCCAGAGGAGAATTCCCAATTCGGCTACTTCAGCTTCCATCTTCTTCTTCTTTTGCAACTGTTCTTATCTTGTACTTTACATACCTTCTACTTTATAATTTCCTCCTTCTTTCTTCACCGTCACCTCTTAGGCACCTCTTTCTATTATATGCTCTGTTTAGGCAGGATCTGGCATTGAAAATTTGACAAGTCAATGAGAATTATTATGATGGCATTCGTGAGCTTCTCGCAATTCCATTTTAGAAGTCCTCAGATTTCTTACACTAAGTGCCACCTCTGGCACCATACTCAGTAAAGGGGTATTAATACACACATATGATAAACCAGAAAAATATTTAACTTGACCTACTAAGGCGATATTATTAAACCATTGCTTCATTTATCTATTTATTTCTTTTTTTGCATTAATCATGTACTAAGATATGTAACTCACCCTTCCCAGTATTCTGTTATTTGTGCTAGTTTATTATCAACCGAGAGCCAATATTTAGTTCAATCTTTATTTTTATCGTTTGTCTCTGCCTGCCTGGCACCAGGCTTAATATATATTATGTAACCATATGCCTCGTAACACCTGTGGTCGCGCGTTTGTAATGCCCCTTCAGTGCAAATTAACCGCATGAAATGTCTTACGCTGAAATACATAGTGTTCATATTCGATATAACTAAGTTTATTACTAACCCATTTTAGAATAAGGTTAGATTAAGTAAAAGTTTACTAATATAAAATTATATTTACTTAGATTTTACAATTTGTTAGTCTCTGTTACTTTAAAATATTTATGTTTAATTATTAGTTAATCTTTGAAAACAATATGCCTGGGCAAGATAATATTTAGTATAATTTCCAATTTATTACAATTAGTTTCCCTATTTAATTGTGTTCATTTATACATAAGGGACTTTCCCCAAGAGAACTTTAATTGCCAATATTTAACAAGCCCAATGGCGTTGAAATGACTCTTAAGGAGGGGTGCTATCACTATCTAAATTAGTATTTAGTACAGCACAAGCCTGGTTCTTTTTTTGTCTCTTACTGACGTATCCCATTGCTCTATTTGTTCTTTCTTTTGCTGCCGCCTTCTGTATTTTGCAGTATCACCAAGATCTTGGCTCCCAAGACCTATTAGTTAAGCCAGGTCAATTGATAAAATGAGACAGCACGAGGGGTCCTGTCTCACTTCAATCCCAGCTGCCCCGAGTTCAGAGCTTCTAGCCTTAAGAGCTCTTTCCCCCTTTCCCCTGCTTACTCACGTGTCTGTATGCCCCCACATTGCAGCTCCTTGCCCTTACTAACACCTTGAAGAAGTCGACTTCCTTTGTCTACACCTTGGTGAAGCAATATCTCAGGAGAAAGGTAAAGTACGAAATGGTGGTGGCAATCTCTACTTATATACCATTTTTTAGCCCTGTACCAGTGCTTGATCTGTCATACTGACTCATTAATCCCCACAGCTGTGCTCCCTTATAAAGAATCTTTGATTTAAGAGCTGTGGTTCCCTAGGATGTGGCTATATTCAATTCCTTCCCTTCTCGGTACAGTAATGTTTGAGCAGTGATTCATTCTTTCTTTGCCCTCTGAGGAATCTTACAATTTATGTTAAACTCATATCCAACCCCCTGTCCTTGTGCTCTGGGCTAGTAAATGCAAGGTGCGAATCATCACACATGTTCTGGAACCCATGCTCATTACTTTCAGCAATTATTCTAGTATTTGTCCTTATATGAGGGTCATTAGCGTCCTTGCTGGCGCCTTGAATTAGTAGATTAATGTTAAAGGTGTAAATACATTCCCCTGTAAATTGAACTCTTGGAGTTTCCTTACGATTTTTCCCTTAACTTGTACTGAGGTAGAGCGAATTATAGTTAAATCAAAATATTGTGGCAAGTGACAGATGGTTTTTTCTGGACTATATCGTTCGCAGTTAAGAACATTTTGGTCATTTTACCCTTAAGGAAACCGACCTACTTCAACCTAAAACCCCAGAGGTAAACGCTAATTAAGCACATAGATGGAGTGTTCTCTCTGCATTTATCCCGGATTTTGTTTTCAGAGCTGTATTCTTTTCCTGACCCCACCCTAGCGAACTTAGAATCTTGAAAAGACTTTTTCTATACTTTAGCAAATAAAACGATAGTCTGTCAAAGAAACACAAAGGCAAGGTATATGGTTGACCCTTTGCAGCATATAGATGTACAAATGTAGAGATTTGAAAAGAAATAACATTTGTAATCTTTTAATTGCACTACCTATCCCAGAATAAGACTGCCTCCAAACTCCCTGTAAGCCAAGTTGATCTTACTGAAAGATTTTATCAGTTAATGGAGTCACGTCTTCAAAGGATTTAAATTCTAGCTTGCATGATTAGGATTTAACTCGTCATTATACAGCCATAAAATTCTTATCAGCCCAGTAAGTGAAGATATCTTCTGCATATCTAAGCTAGACCATATAGCGGGGTTTGATAGATGACAGAATTTCTGTTTCGATATATTCCATGTATAGGTGTGCTTAGAAGGCAGGATAGGGGACTGTCCATGCTACATCCAAATTTTTTTCCGTAAAAATTACCATTGCAAGAAAACACTTTGTTAGTTACACAGAGGTTGATTAGTTTTATTGTTTTGTAAATACCAATAGGAAAATGTTCTTCATATAGTTGTAATGTTATTTTTAGAAAGGACAACATGTGGAAACTGGTAGATCCATCTCGCAAAGATTAGCAGAGCACAAAAGATAAGTGTGATATGCCTCAGAGAACTTGGGGATTTTCCTACATATTAGGGACAAAGACAATACTATGAACTAGAGTGGGGCAGAGCTAGTTTTAAAAAGTAGCTGTCCGTACAAAAGGAAGATGCTGGAATCACCTGTCATCAATCAAACCAACAATATGAACCTGTCAGAGGGACACTGGGAATTGGATGACATCGATGAGTTAATCCTTATGTTAAGTTCACACATTCACATATCAAGGCACACATGTCCACACACGGATAGAAATTGATAACTATGTAAATTCAACGTCAATGTACCGAAAGTCATATGTAAGTACGTAGGGAGTTGGCGCGGCCGTTACGTACCATCCGGGCATGTGTGGGTAGCCACGGATCTTTCAACCTGCTCAAAACTGTACATGGGTGGCCACGCCAACTGTCACTTAGCATAGCTCGACCTGCATAGTGTGATGCAAACACGCCGGCAGCCGCATGGTGGCGGCAAGCGTATGTGTGGTCTGAGTCCATCTCGCACAGTGTGTGTCTCCACTTGGTGCAGGAGCAGATATAGTCCAAGAGCTAAGGTCTTTTGAACTAACTGAGAATGGACAAAAGTGAGAGTAGTTGTTACTAGAGTAAAAAAGTGTGCTGAATCCAAAAATGGGCGTCTTACAAGTCCCTGATGGAACATATGCCTGTAAATACACCATTTACCATCATGACGGCCATGGCAGAGTTCCGACCAAATGTGACAACTTAAAATGGAATTGTCGTTGATTAATGATGCCTTTCCTATTCATTATAGTAAACAACATTTTGTAACTTTTAAATGAATTATTAACCTTTTAAAAATATGTGTATATTGGATTTTTTTTCAATTCATGATCAAATGGGCGCAGTGCAAAAACGTTTGTGTGCATCATAATATTGTTTATCAATATCCAATCAATATCTACTCTGAAATTTTCCATATCAGAGTGATGTGATGAATGTATGATGGTAGACTCCCAATGAAGCAATCCCAGGATTTTCCAAGCCAGTGGAATGCATTTGCATACTTCATATTACATCCTACACAAAAGACAGTGATATTAAGGAATTTGATGAAAACACAGCGAAAACTGCGAAAAGAGCATCAAATGGGAGGAAAGAGAAATATAAGTACTCTATATATGCTTCTGCCTGCGAAACTTTGCAATCTGTAAATCATGGTGAAAAATATGGTTACTACAGGGAATGCTACAAGAGATTCACTTCAGTACCTTAGGTCATTCCTGAAAAAGAAACATATGAAGAGAGGACAGACAATAATCAGCAGCCTTTACTGCTATCAGAAACATATACAATATCTCCAACTACATCCAACATCGGAGTTTTCCAACCAGTGTGTATTTTCTGCAATAGGTCTCGGAAAAAGTGACAAGGGAAACTTGAAGGTTTAAGGAGCTGTAAAACCTCTGATGCTCAGGAGGAAATTAAATATGCTGCAACTGTGCTCAAGGATGAAGTCTTGTTATTGAAAATAGGTAATGTAGATTTTATAGCAAAGGAAGCTAAATATCATTATAGCTGTCGAAAAGACTATTTGAACAAAGCAGAAAGACAAGAAAAGACGCACAAGGACAGCGAATATGCTTAACTTCGTGACCTCCATGAGATAGTTTTCAAAATACTATGTGAACACATATCTACATTTATCATCCAAAAAGGTAGTGCTGACTTACCAAGCTCTCTGAAATCCCGCTACCTCCGGATATTGATGGACCTTGGTGAATATGATTCTTCATACACATCACAAAAATTATGTGAGAAGATATTGACACAGTTCAGTGATTGATTAAGGGCATATCATTTGCCAAACAAAGGCACTGTGGTCAGTGCTAATCATATTGAGATACATGATGCATTCAATGAAGCCTTTCTTGCTCTTTCTTCTACCAATGGTACTATTGTTGATGCTGCAGCTACAGGAAAACACAATACTTTTGCCTCAAGACATCACTGTTGATACCTTATGCGTTGGTGAGGCAGATGGTCCTGGAGAGCTACTTCTATTATTCCAGACGCTCTACACTGGCAGCCACTCCAGGAAATGAAGAAAGTGAAATTGACGAAGTTTCTTCTGGAGACTCGGAATATGACAGCGACTGAGTTGTGGTCTGTTGGTTACCAGTATACTTATTCCATTCACATTTATAAATACTCTTTAATTTAATCAGTAGGTTATTCATCATGATGGTTAACTTTTCTCATGTAACAGCCAAGTTCCATTAAATTATCTTTTACATCGGACGACTTCAAATGACCTCTCGAGGGCATCTGAGCATCAAGGATTAATTGTGGACATAGATAATTCATTTAAAAGTCATAAAAATGTTGTTACTATAATGACAGAATAGGAAAGGTATCCTTAATCAGTGACAGTTCCGCCTTAAGTTGTCACATTTGGTCGGAACTCTGTCACGGCCGTCATGATGGCATATGGTGTCTTACAGGCATATGTCAAACCGGAGACTTGTAAGATGCCCATTTTAGGATTCAGCACATTTTTTTTACCCTAGAAACAACTACTCTCGTTTTTGGCCATTCTCGGTTAGTTCAAAGTGCCTTAGTTCTTGTACTAATACGGCAACCCCGCCGCTCCGCAGGTACTCAGGACGACTTGGTAACGCAATGCTGGGCCCTGGAATAAAAGGGGCAAGCGGCAGGCTTGCGGCTAAGTTGCCCTAAGTTTAGATGTTGTATATCATGTATGTGTGGATATAAATATGTTTGTGTGTTTGTGTTATGCATTATTGTAAGTCTTTAGAATAAATAAACATATATTTGCAATATCATATCGGGCTCTCTGCTTCTCCCCATTACTAAGTATTGATGAGAAAAAAATATCATATAATTTAAAACTTTCTTTTATTAAATTAACTACACCACATAAAAGCACACAAATGAACTGAGACGAATGAAACCAAAAGACTAAATACAGATTATTGAATTATAAATAAATACATAGTACTATATGCAAAATATATGGAAAGAAACATAAAAAGTACAGACAAAATATTAATCAAGTCGAATACAATGTAACAAATATCGTAGAGAAAAAAATTAGCATCAGAAAATCAAAATCAAGTAAATATTGCGATGGTTCTAAATAAACTGAAAATAGTTCACAAATAATACTGTAATTTGAGCTAAGTAAATGAACAAATATTTAAGTAAATACAGTGAGGTAAACAATAAAGAATACAAGAAAGTCACTAAATCCTGTTCTGCCATAAAAAAATATGAAAGGCGAATACAATATAACAAATAACGCAGATAAAAATATTACGAACGGTCTAAAAAACTGGAAAATAGTACACAAATAATATTGTAATTCGAACTAGATACGAAAACAAATATTTAAGTAAATACAGTGACATAAACAATAAAGTATACAGGAAAGTAACTAAATCATGTACTCCTGGCAATGAACGGAGCCTTCAGGCGATGAAAAGTATTCTTTCAGCATGGTGCATTACTCCTTGGCATTCCTGGTTGCAGTAATCACGTGTGCATTTCGGCCCTTTTATAGCTGAGCAATAACACCTGCAGTACATAAGGACATCGTAAGGTTGGCGTAAGGCCGTAACGCGCCACGTTACGCATACGATGTATGTACATAATTGTTACGTGCTCTGCCACGCACTACTTTTGGGTGTTCCGCTGGTTGTCGGGCCAGTTCCGGCAAATGTCACGTCATACTTGCGCAGTGCGTACATTTACGAGGTCCTATAATATGCATGCTTTACGCAATTCGACCAGTGTCATGTATCCAGTTGATCGTGGCTGTTCCACCACGTGTATGGCCACGTTTCACATACGTGAACATACGTGCCCTTGATACGTGAATGTGTGAACTTAGCATTAGGCCTCTTCTCAAGCGGGTGTTCAAGAACACACCACCACCGGACGGGAGCTAATGAGGCCAGAAGACACCAGGGAATAGTTTGATTTCCATCTTTCCTGGGTCACTAACAGAGTCTTACTGCCTCACCTACACATATACTCTTGTAAGTCATTCTATGTCCTTATTTTACCAATGATCAGGAGCACAGAAGGAATTGCTCGAAATATATGGTTGCAACTTTCAAATAGTGTTTTATGGGCCTTTTACCTGTCGTAGTAATAAAGGAATCCGATTAGAAAAACCTTATCGTCAAAGTGAGTTTTTAAGTGGCTCCAAATTTGTACCAGGCTTGGTCATGACTCCGAAAGAGCGATTGCTTCAGGCGATTTGGATGTAAGACAGATGACAAATAAAATAAGTCACTGATAGCGGGTATCCAGTTCATGGGGTCAGTAAGGACGAAGTTTGTGGGACATAGTATTGGCTTCCTAAGAGGAATATCTGAAAGTCCTCATGAGAAAGAGAAAATGATGTGGCAAAGAGTTTATTAGTTTTTTACGCGCCAGTGCAGCGTATATGAAATGTAAGATGGATGTAGACGTAGTATCCAGTGGCATATCTGATTATTATCAGGTTGAGAAGAAAGTGAAAATTGATACTTGTTTTATTCTGAGAGGAACAAATGAAAGTGCGGCTATAAATGTAGGGTAGCACAATCATGTTTAACATGAAGAAAGAGATGGAAAATGAGCAATGGTCAGTGACACTGCTGTTGAAATGATCCCTGAGGTTATGAGCAAGGAGTGCGCAAAGAGTCAGGAGGAGAAAGCTGTGGGATGATGAAATGAGATGTTTAATGAAAATAAAGAAGTTTGTTTGATGTACGTGAGAGACGAGACGTCATGAAAAGCACACAGGGGGTGGATATGATAGCCTAAAGTGAGAGAGAGAGAGAGAGAGAGAGAGAGAGAGAGAGAGAGAGAGAGAGAGAGAGAGAGAGATAAATATACTGTGAATGAGACTTGCAGCAATTGCTTTAGGAGGAAAGAGAGTTTTACTCTAAGAAAGTAAAAACAGAAAGAATGTTTATAATAATAATAATAATAATAATAATAATAATAATAATAATAATAATAATAATAATAATAATAATAATAATAATAATAATACCTTTCACAAGGGCAAATTATGAAGACCAGAGACATCTGATTATCTCAATTTCTGAAATCTAGAAATAGAAGACTTCCATCCACATGTGACATCGACAACTGGCCATGAAATCTACCTCATAAGTTTTATCAAAACCAGAGAATAAAGATGATGATAATGATAATAATAATTCATTGCCTTTAATGTAACTCATAACTGATGCCCAGTTCGATGCCGTTGACTTACGTTCGGGGATAAGTGACGGAAGGTGATTTTCTTATCTCTCAAATGAAACCGGTACATGAATGAGACGGTAATATGGGAGACGAAAAGTCTGTCCAATTGACTTAGAAATGGGCCATCTAGAACAAGAAACAATTTTTAATTAAAGATAGAGCGGATGGTGATTCTTTAGCTTTAATGCAAGATATTTAAAAGGAGTGTCTTTTGCACAGAGGGAAGTACTGAATGATGTCAACGGTCTATTAAAAGAGTACAGGCACCCGTTAAAATATATATATATACGTATATATATATATATATATATATATATATATATATATATATATATATATATATATATATATTATATATATATATATATATATATGATATATATATATATATATATATATATATATATATATATATATATATATATATATATATGTATATATGTATATATACATACATATATATATATATATATATATATATATATATATATATACATATATATATATATATATATATATATATATATATATATAAATTTTTGTAGCTTATACACGAGTGACTTATTATGTTCACAAATATTAGCCCGATACCTTAGGACTAACTTACTCAAAGGACACGTTTCTCGTTACTTCTTACCCTTCAAAGGGAACATTCGTAAGCAATAAAAACCCTCTTAGGTTGAAAGGAAGTAGAATTGATATATTGATCAGTAGAAGATGACTTGCATATTGTCCTCTACTATTCATTTTTTCTTGACTTCCTTATCTTTTGTTGGAAATATTTAAACGAATATAAGAAACATAACATATTGCTTTAGGCTAGCACACATTGATGGAGACATTTCTAAAATAAAACTAAATCAACCACCATCTTTAGAATCTAAACTATCCATGAAGGTAAAATTTCTAAAACAGTCCTTAATCAAACTGAAATTCTAAAGCATATGAACGAAATAAAAGAAGCCTTAGAATGGATCTTTGCATAACAATAATGACCCGAATTTCTTGATTGAATAACATTTCTCTCTCCTCTCTCGTGATTTCGACAGACCTTAGCATGAACTTTCGCTTGCAGGGAATTTCATGAATTTTATTACTTCATCGTCCGACGACCAATGGCAAAAAAAATCGCTATAATTTTATTACAGATTTAACAGATTTATGTCGCTTATTTGTTTGAATGAATCTAGATGCCAAAAGAGTCAGACATTTTTGCAAAGCGTTACTTTTCATTCTTAGTTCACTTGACTGGTTTATTATCATTTTACATTCAAGTAAAGTTACATTTACTCATATGTATTAAGAGAATTTAAGAATGACAAGGCTGTCAGTCATATCTGTTTAAATCCTCTCTCCTCATTGGCGATCATGTGCCCCATTATTCGTTCATAACCCTTATATAACGCCAGGAAAGTTGAAAGATATTTTTTCCCAAAAATTGTTTTGTAATTTATGAAATGAATGAGCTGTAAGTTGACCTAGTCTCGAAGGTTAGTTTCAGCTTCTGGGTCCTTTTAGCAAAACCTTAAATAACCGACTTTGTCCTTGGGATTTTACTTTGTAAAATTTTGTGCATGCAATATCTCTCACAGCGCAAGTTTTGCAGAAAGTAAAATATTCCATGGCTCGTACATCATATGAGGATAGTGTTCTCTTGAGTTGGTCCCCATGGTGCTAGTTGTGGTTATAGTAGTGCTTGATGCTTTGTTAATTAGTTTATGTGACATATGCAGCGTGTGTTTTTAGTCCTTGCTTGATTGTAAGTCATTGGAAAGAATTTGCACGATGTCAATAATTGATAGTAATTTAAGTTACAAATTCGCATGCAGACTGGTGTTCTTTTGAGTGGCTGAAGTGAGAAAGAACTTCGTCTTTCTAGACCCAGTATTACTTTTCAAGCCCATCCCAAGCATAAGTGCTCAGAGGGTTCATTATCCACCTGCAGATATCATCTCCAGCTGATGATTCAACATAACACTCAGCTCTCATTTCCTTCGCCTTTTGAGCTAGTCTGTATAGCCCTACAGAGGCCAAACAGATCAAGATTCCTGGGAGGTTAGTTTCAGCTTCTGGATCATTGTTTTTAGGGACCAAACTATAGTCTTTATATTCATTGCTCATTGCAAATTACATGCCATGAATGAATACCAATCTAAATAAAAGTTCTTTGTGAGTTTTTGCATCATCCGGCAGAAGATTTTTCTAAGGATCATGTGTTATCTTGTTCAGTCGTCACAGACCATGAATGATAAATAAATATATTGGAATGGAACATATATGAGCAACTCCATATGAATTTAGGTATGAACCCCGTATGTTTCATTGCTCAGCTCTTCAGTTTATAACGCGAATGTTAAGGACTAATGTCGTTCGTGGGGAAATGAAAGAGAACAAAGAAGACGAATATGATGAAAGAATATCACAAAAGCCGTTTCGTACATGAATACTAATCTTTAAAGTACCGCCCTTTTATGCAATCTATTCTATAATCATTATCACATAACGAGGATGAAAAGACAGCTTTCACTGCCAAAATCAGTCACTGGAACATAGAAATGATACTTTTATGGGAGTAAAAACAAACTGTCATATTTTCATGGCGCTTATATTGTGCATGTCTTTATGCCAATGTAGGCTTCTGATCTAATTGACTTTATTACCACTAAAGAATATGGAAGACGTGTTTCGATGTCTGAAATAATTGAGCCAAGCAATGGATGAAATGACTTGATATTAAGATAAATAACAAGCTGGAAACTGTGGCTTTCATAACAGCAAAAATGAGCAATATCTTACGTCCATTTCATATGCAGTAGGGCAGTTAATGTGTCATTAATAGTGACATAACACCATCAACGAATTATATTTTCCGCTGACTAATTTACATTATAAAGCTATGAGGTCCTCACTAAACGTAACTGGGGGAATAATCTATGGTGTCCTTACAAGAAAGTTTAAAACCATTCTTATCATATTAGGAGCCGAGTTCTGTGGTGTGGTTGGTGTCATCATTACAGAAATTGTGTCGGATGCCTTATCAGCTACATCAGAATAGAGGAATGGCTTTAATTGCAATTTTAAGTAAATATGGCTTGACAATCATTTTTATACAAAGGAGTTCTGAAGGCAAAGAATAAAAGCAGTCTTATTAACCTCATGTAACGTAAAATTACCATTTAGAGTTTCTTTTTACTCAAGTTCTCAGAATATTTACACAAAGTTCGTTTACTTTCCTTTCTGGAAATTATATTGTTACACTTTCAGTTAGTGAATGAGAGGGTTCTTTGCGCAGAATACAGGTCTGACACGAAAAGTAGGATAATTGATGTTGCTTAGGGATATTGCTCATTTATTCTTAAAATAAAGATTATTTCTTCGTGGTATGACCCTTGAAAATAAAGAATATTGACCTTGAAAAAAAAGAATAATAAAGTCTTACGTTATATATCAGTGAACAGCTTTACATTATTGAGATTGCAAATGTTAAATAAGATCTGAAAAACATTATTCTTAAGAAAGAAACTGTCTGTTCTTGGGGTGGGTGTGATTGTAATGTTTAATTTTTCTCTCTTTTCTTTTCTTCATTGACAGACTTTTCTCTGAAGAAGAGAAGGAATTAAAGTCAAAGGAAAGATTCATGTTTAAAAAATAAGTTCTGTTAATTGAACGGTCTCTTTGGCTTGTGAAACTTACGTTTGTATGAAGAGTCGGTATTTTTGTAAATCTCAATGCGGCCAAATTAAGGAAGATGGCTAAAAGCGTTTAGCTCAGATTATGTAGTCGTTTTTCCTTGTTTTTATTTCTTATGAACAAAGTATTTGTCTCAATGTGTTGTCGTAGTGGACTGACGTGTGATGATAGTTTTCATATGATGAAATTCATTCTCCTTAGTATCTGAAATAACAATATATTCTGGGACTACAAAATAGTTCAGCTGGATAACTGAGTACTGGTTTATTGAGAGGGTTGCTTTAAAACATTAGATCAAGACGCCTGTTGTGGGAAGAAGAATATTGCTCATTGGCGTTGTCGGTGTTAGTGACCAACAGTTCTTCCAGTTCAAACTTTTATGTGCTGTGTGGAAAGTAAATCTTTATTTTTCTTGTTTGTTATATCCATGTTTTTCTCTCTGAGACCAACTTTCATATTGAATCGATAGAAAATGAGTGGCTCTTCTTATTATCCTCCTTGATAGTACCCAAGCGTTCCTCTTATTTATATTATCATATTTCAGTGTTGTTGAATTAGACATTTGTTTGACTTCATCTCCTGAATATTTAAAGAACTGCGTTACTGCCAAAAGCTGAATTTCCACCCGTGAGGTACAGGACAACGAATTCTTTACGGCTTTTCCTTTTGAACTGCACGTTCATGACTCTGCGCGATTATCTTAACCGACAAGTATTGCAGATGGATTTGCATTCTAAGAGATTAGGAAAACACAACGAAGAAAATGTACTTTTTGAAACTAAGACCTTAGGCAATACATGACAAAAAGCATCTCTACATGCGAGGAATTATTCACGTAAAATCACAGTGGCCCACTCAATTTGACTTTTAATCCTGAATGCCAAGCTAGTATTCTTATAAGTTTTCATAAAAAAAAAACATCAAGAAAGCGCCAAAGACAAGAAAAACAAGATGCACAATTTATATTCTTAATAATTCACAATAAATAACGAAAATGTCTTACATCGAGGTAACTATTTGAAAGATGAATGTTTGCCAAGAATATCGATCTTATCTTTGCCCAAATGACTTTGATTAACATGTTACCGCACTTTTAACAAGAACTGCAATAACCATATCTGTTTATGAAAATATGTATGTAACAACGCAAATCTTTTTTTAGACCAGACCATATAAAGGAGCAAAACATTTTAGTTGTAACTCAATTCACTTCTTTTCAAATGCTGCAACAATTCAGTTATTCAAAATCCTTACCAGTCATTGACTAACTGACTATGAGCGAGTGTGAAACTTTGGAATGATATGACAATACCTCTCTCTCTCTCTCTCTCTCTCTCTCTCTCTCTCTCTCTCTCGCTCTCTCTTTCTCTCTCTCTCTCTCTCTCTCTCTTATACACACACTATCACACACATTATATATATATATATATATATATATATATATATATATATATATATATATATATATATATATATATGTAATATATGTGTGTGTGTGTGAGTGTGTATTGTGTGTGTGTGTGTGTATATATATATATATATATATATATATATATATATATATATATATATATTATATATTGTTAAGAAGGTGCAGCATCTACCCAATGAATAAGAAAGGAGAAGAAGAGGAAGAAGATAAGAGTTGACCGTTCGTGCAAATGGCTAGAGTAAATCGAAAATAGTAATTACTTAATCTACTCAGGTTCAGCGTATTTCATTAATCCTTGGAATTCATTCCGATTGTGTTGATTAGAGAAAGTTACCATGCAGATCGTATTTCCCCCGTACATTGCTCATTAATACTCAGATTTCATTGGTGTCATGTTCTCTGCATCGAACCATAATTACTATACTTAATCAAATATATTCACTTGTGCTTAATTCAGTTTCTTTTAGCTAAGTAATGACGTTCTTTAATATTTGTATTCTTATCACACGTGACTTCTCTCTGTTCCCACTATACACAGCAGATAGACATGGGAATGCATCGTTACTACTACAGTTGCTTGTAGTTTTACAGTACTAAATTATCATACACAGCAACAAATTATGGTTAATAAATACTATAGAACAAAAAATATAAGAAAACTTTCCACCTCCACACTTTTAAGTGATTATCTAATAGAAAAGTAAATCAGAAATCATTGATAGCAATACAGTCTCGTTACCCACAGCTTGGTGGTATAATCACCGACTGTGAGATCTAGGTCAACGGCATAGCTATATTATAACAAACCACGCAATAATGAAAAAATCCTCTCTATATTCATCCTAACGAACACTTAACTTAGTTATCCTCTTGATAACAACAACACTTGACTTTCACAATGGCATCACACACTAAAATGAATATACTTTTCGACTGGCATTTATATGCTACCCTGATTCCAATTTCGAGGGCATAAGTAGGTTTTTTCTTCTTCAGTGTTCTTGTATGGAAAGGTATCAACATTGTCTACGTGAAATCGAATATGATATTTTTTAGCTTAATGAAAAAAATAAAAGAATCGTCGCTATAACACAATGGAACCACATTCCTTCAACACGGTCACTCCCTCACTGGAGAGATTCTCAAGGGTGCTTACGATGGTTTTACCACATTCAACCCCTAATTTGAAGTATTTTTTAGCATCACAAAGAACATAAATCGTAACCGCATGATGTGACAATATTCGCCACCTTAATTCATCATTGTTTTTACACTATCAGAAAACATAAAACGGTTGTATCAATAAATCGTACTACGTTTCCCATAGTGAGGGGCATGATCATAGCTTAAATATACATTAATCTATTTTCTATGGTTTTCAATTCACAAAATGCACAACCCAAAACTCTGTCTTGTGAGCCCCTTTTTCATATATTACTGCGATTTCTCTTACTCAACCGATTCATGAAAAAAATGTAATGCTCCGAACCTCTTTACAGATAATTTTCTATTAAAGCGTATAATCACCGAATTTATAATTAATTATTTTCATACACAATAAGTTCGTAACATTCGGTAGTTAGAAGAAACTGTGATTTTTACAAGTGTAGTGATTGTGAGGGAAGAAAATTTATCAGTAAACTTTATTACATGGCTTGGTCGACTAATGTACATAATAGTTACGACTAGTTAAATCAGTTATTTCCACACTGCAAGGTAGAGTACACCCAATGAGTTGTCTAAATGAGCCTCTAATCTTTGTTCCAGTGCTGATTTATGCGCAAACTGTAGTTCCCTAACATGACAACGAGTATTTACAAGAAGTTTTGGCACACCACACATTCACCGATGTATCTTGACTTCGTAAGTCACTGCCGCTAACCCCCTTATAACACTTTTTTCACAATACTGGCATTAAACTACTTATCTTTGAAAAAGAATGTATCGCAGTTTTACCTAATGCAAAAAAAAAAAATGTATCTACAAGGTTTTATTTTGGACAGACGTTTTGATGGCAAAATATAGAAATGCATATTTCTGGATTATTTCCGTTAATTTTTCTTTTTTAACCTAAAAAGAAGTAAAAAGGATTAAACTCTCGACTCTTGGAACCTACAAGAAATAACAACGATAAAACGCTTAACTACGGTAATGAAGATGTGTCTGCTCCAGGTCTCTTATCGGTAACGCTCGAATCCTGCTGGGACGCTAAATTTTATCTCTTCGTTCCTCCATTTGGATCTTAGGCTTTTTCGTGAAACGTATATCCAAAAAGTGTGAAGAAATGATAAGTCAAGAGGGCACTGCGCAGATTACAAATGCACGTTGTAATAAATTATTAAATTGGACCCTCTCTGTAAATCATGCAAACATGATTTACAGAGAAATATCAAAAGGAAAAATTACTAATCACAAAAGTGGCCAGCGATAAGTGGATAACCAATGGTCTTTGTGTTACGCAACAAGCCCTGTATATGGATGGGTCCACATTCCCTTACGGGACAGCATAATCTAATTCTGTCTACTGATCTAAACATATTTCACTTTCTTGAGCAGTATTGGCATTCTATTTATTTGTTTTTCTTCTTGGAAAAGGATTACCACTGAAAAAGTATTGAAAACTTAGAGGGATAATAAAATCATTAAAAAGTTATATGAAAACTGTTATGGTACGCTAGTTCCCATTTGAGGGGCCAGTCACTCGAGCATGAAAAAGCCGGTTGAGATGTTCGCACGAAAGGAAATCCAGTTTTTATAACCGGGAGTGGCCAGACTACCTAGGGGAGGAGGTACCATCACTTCAGCATTGGATACCTTCTCTCGAGTTTGTGTCAAGCCGTAGCTTTTTTTTCTTCTTCTTCTTCTTCTTCTTCTTCCTTCTTTTCTTTTTTTGCCGTTCGAGTGTGAAGGTCCACCTTCCTTTCAGATTGGGGACGCTTATAAAAAAAGCCGTACGCGTATATTTGTAACTGCTCATCTTCAGATGCTGAATGCTGCTTTTACCTCTGCTCTTAGGGAAATGACATCACTAGTGCATTGCCTTGCATCATTCATGAATGTTTGCAGAGAAATCAGTGGAATGAACAAATAAAGATTCTTATCACTGATTTGGGCAATTTTCCATTATTATTTGAATATTTATTATGGCATGTGAGAGCACCTGGTATGTTCATTATTCTGCCCCGGGATTCTGCTAAAGGGTCAACTCACCTTCGTATTGCTATTTGCGTGTTCAGTGGAACGCGATGAAATTTAAAACATTTTTGCTCACCGAACGCCGGTTTACAGATAACTTCCTGTGGCTTTTTTACGTCATTCCCATTTTCTCGTATTTCGTTTATTTTTCTATAATGCGAACTCAAATGTTAGTTTATCTTATAGGAAGTCATAAGCGATGACCAACCGGTTGAGGATCAACTTCTTGGTGCTAACTCTTAATCCAGTTCCATGTTTTACATAAGCGAGGCCATATAAACAAAGTAACCGATCCCTTTCAGCTCTGGTCCTATCATATTATTAATCCCTGGAAGCTCTCTTCTTTTTTAATTAATTCCCCTAAATGTGCGACACCAATGCAACTGATACGGCGAAGAAGAGGAAGCTGGTCATGGATAAACGAGAAATTCCAGTTATTTTATTCTGCCCATGTAATACTGCGTTCGATGTAGGACAACCGTAGAAGACCGATGTCTCCCAGTTCAATTTGCAACTTTCTTTTAATGCAATAATTAGCAAACGTTACGTAAAAAGACATCTGATTTCAGCTTTTACGGTTTAGTATGTAATATGAAAAGCTTTTTTTCCAAGCTGGCAATATGTTAGAATATAGACTCTGTATTTAGATAGCATAATGGACATAGTACACCTATTAACGTATGAAAAGGAAATACTCAGTATAATGAATTACTTAAATTACATATACATACATACATACATATATATACGTATATATATATATATATATAGTATATATATATATATGTATATGATGTATGTGTGTGTGTGTGTGTGCGCGCGCGCTTGGCAGTATTTATACAAAGAGATCCATCCACAGGTAGCACGTTTTTCTAAGTAACCCCACTTTAAATAGCTGAGTTCTGTTGTCCATACCTAACTGACCGTTTATGTTGTACTAATCTCTGGGGAAGTGATTTTCCTGTAAAACCGATGTAAGATTGGTAACAGTCCAGGATCGGGATTTAGTAAACTCCTGTGTCCTTGGCAGATGTCTTTTGTTGAACAGTAATCAGGGATTTGTCTAAGGTATTTTAGTAGGTAAAGGCAAAAGGGTTAGATTTTCCGAGAGTCTGGGTCACCATCTGAATCCTTTCCAGATGTCGGATTTTTATTTTATTGTTGGGTGTCTTTCTAGTCTTGTCTTGAGGGGGTCGGAAGAAAATTACGTTTGCTTTATAAATAACTTTCTCGATTATATAGTCAGGGTACTTTAAAGACGAACGCTGCCTACGAATTAGTTCAAATTTCTTTTCCAGGAAATCTGGGGAACAAATTCGTAAGGTTCTTAAAAATATGTTGCTGGCTACGCCTATATTGATAGAAATGTCATGATAACTGAAGTAGTGAATGTATGAAAGTGAGAATGTTGGTTTTCTGTTTATGGTAAACTTGTATTCTGTCGTGTCTCTAATTATTAAAACATCAAGGAAAGTAATTTTGTTGCCTGTTTCCCGTTCTACCTTAAATTTGATGCTGGGCACCAATGGGTTTAATTTTGAAAGGAATTGACCCACCTAAAACAGGACTTAAAGGGATACCCATTCTACATCCGAATTTTTGCTTATGGAATGACTCCCCGAATGAAAATACGTTATTAGATTCACATAATTATAACAATTTTATTATATTGTCAAGAGCAAGTGGGAAATGATCTTTTGTGCATGTGTGTATTTAACCATGAGTAAATGTGGAGAACCTACGAATCAGATATCTCGTGATAGTTTCGTGATCCCTCTGCATAATATATTTATAGTATATATATATATATATATATATATATATATATATATATATAATATATATATATATATATATCTATATCTATATAATATATAGATATATAGATATATAGATATATATATGATATAGATATATATATATATATATATATATATATATATATATATATATATATATATATATATATCTATATATATATATATATATATATATATATATATATATATATAATATATATATATAGAGAGAGAGAGAGAGAGAGAGAGAGAGAGAGAGCAAGTTTATCAGTTGTCATTTAGTTATCCCAGCGAGCAGAGCTAGTAAATATTTAATATCAACACTATAGGATTATAAGCAATACAGTATATATATATACTATATATATTTATATATATATTTATTTATTAATTAATATATATATATATATATTTATATATTATATATATATATATATGCATATATGCATATATATATATATATATATATATATAGTATATTATATATATATATATATATATATATATGATCTTATCACATCACTGATTCATATGTACGCCATTAAGCTACAAATGTCCTTTAATATCTAATTCTCAATCTACCTCGAATTAATATATTTTCTTATATGTATGTTAACTGAAGGGGAATTTTTTTTAGTTGCTAATAATTTCGTCTGCTCATGGGTCGATGAAAATATTATCAACTAAAAACATTTCCCTTTGGTTAACATATATGAAAATATTTTAATTCCGAGGTAGAGTGAATTAGATATTGAAGGGCATTTGTAGCTTAATGCGTAAATTTATTTATGTATGTATATATATAAATTTATGTGTGTACACGTAAAGTATATATATATTAATTATACAAACAACCACAAACACTAACAACAATGATTTTACATTACATGTTTTATTGTTCAACATTTACACTGCTATTAAGCTCAGTACCCAAGTGGGAGGTATAAGAAACCAGAGTCTTAACAACGGCATAGACTAGAGGCCTTTGTAGCCTCAACTGCTAATGCAAGAAAACCATGTTTTTATAAAACTAGTACTACAAGTGACTGATGAAGAAACATTTAACCAACTCCGCTTTTCAAATCCTTTCACTATCAGTACATTAGAGCCCCTCAGATGGTTAATTTCCGATTCTTGTGTACTGTCACACAACTCCATTTTTTTATGCGTCAGTCATGCCCCGCATCCATATTGAATTGTTGGTTCAGAAATTCCTTCATGCATTCCAACTTTGCCTTTCACAGGAGCTCAAATTTTCAGTCTTACCCTTTGCAAGCACCTGCCACCCTCTCAGCTTCATACCTCACCTCTTCTATCATCCTTATATTTCATATCACATTTTCTCCCTTATACCCTCCATTCATCTTATTAGCACTCACTTCGCCAGTTTCCTGATGTCCATAAGCCTTATCTAGTTCACATTCACTTTCACCTTTTAGTTTTGTGAAATGTAAACTATTGTGACAGCTTTTTCTGTCCGTCGGCACTTTTTCTGTTCTTCCTCGGATCTTGAAAGCTCCTACTTAGGCTAGAGGCATTGCCGTCTAGATACTCAAAGCCCAGGACTAGGATTGATGACATCACTACTAGTGGCGTTGCAGAAAATCTCGCTAAAATTTTTATCCTCGTTTCTTTCGTCTGTTCCTCTGACTCTGTCGATTTAATTCTTCGAAAACCGGGGATTTCTTTTTTTTTTTTTGCCACGATTCTTCCTACAAAACCATGATTCCCATGACAAAAGTACTACAGAAGATGGATGCCGGCTACCAACTCAAGAAAAGAGGCAACAGAATCAACCATCTGATGCTCATGGACGACATCAAGCTGTATGGTAAGAGCATCAAGGAAAAAGATACCCTAATCCAGACTGTAAGGATTGTATATGGGGACATCAGGATGGAGTTTGGAATAGAAAAATGCGCCTTAGTCAACATACAAAAAGGCAAAGTAACGAGAACTGAAGGGATAAAGCTACCAGATGGGAGCAACATCAAACACATAGATGAGACAGGATACAAATACCTGGGAATAATGGAAGGAGGGGATATAAAACACCAAGAGATGAAGGACACGATCAGGAAAGAATATATGCAGAGACTCAAGGCGATACTCAAGTCAAAACTCAACGCCGGAAATATGATAAAAGCCATAAACACATGGGCAGTGCCAGTAATCAGATACAGAGCAGGAATAGTGGAATGGACGAAGGCAGAATTCCGCAGCATAGATCAGAAAACCAGGAAACATATGACAATACACAAAGCACTACACCCAAGAGCAAATACGGACAGACTATACATAACACGAAAGGAAGGAGGGAGAGGACTACTAAGTATAGAGGACTGCGTCAACATCGAGAACAGAGCACTGGGGCAATATCTGAAAACCAGTGAAGACGAGTGGCTAAAAGAGTGCATGGGAAGAAGGACTAATAAAAGTAGACGAAGACCCAGAAATATACAGAGACAGGAGAATGACAGACAGAAGAGAGGACTGGCACAACAAACCAATGCACGGACAATACATGAGACAGACTAAAGAACTAGCCAGCGATGGCACATGGCAATGGCTACAGAGGGGAGAGCTAAAGAAGGAAACTGAAGGAATGATAACAGCGGCACAAGATCAGGCCCTAAGAACCAGATATGTTCAAAGAACGATAGACGGAAATAACATCTCTCCCATATGTAGGCAGTGCAATACCGAAAAATGAACCATAAACCACATAGCAAGCGAATGCCCGGCACTTGCACAGAACCAGTACAAAAAGAGGCATGATTCAGTGGCAAAAGCCCTCCACTGGAGCCTGTGCAAGAAAATCAGCTACCTTGCAGTAATAAGTGGTACGAGCACCAACCTGAGGGAGTGATAGAAAACGATCAGGCAAAGATCCTCTGGGACTATGATATCAGAACGGATAGGTGATACGTGCAAATAGACCGAGACGTGACGTTGATTGACAAAGTCAAGAAGAAAGTACACTCATTGATGTCGCAATACCATGGGTACACCAGAGTTGAAGAGAAAGAGAGGGAAACTGGATAAGTATCAAGATCTGAAAATAGAAATAAGAAGGATATGGGATATGCCAGTGGAAATCGTACCCATAATCATAGGAGCACTAGGCACGATCCCCAAGATCCCTGAAAAGGAATCTAGAAAAAACTAGACGCTGAAGTAGCTCCAGGACTCATGCAGAAGAGTGTGATCCTAGAAACGGCACACATAGTAAGAAAAGTGATGGACTCCTAAGGAGGCAGGATGCAACCCGGAACCCCACACTATAAATAACCACCCAGTCGAATTGGAGGACTGTGATAGAGCAAAAATAAAAAATAAAAAAAAAAATAAATAATAATAATAATAATAATAATAATAATAATAATAATAATAATAATAATAATAATAATAATAATAATAATAAATTATAATACACAAAGCACTACACCCAAGAGCAAATATGGACAGACTATACATAACACGAAAGGAAGGAGGGAGAGGACTACTAAGTATAGAGGACTGCGTCAACATCAAAGAACAGAGCACTGGGGCAATATCTGAAAACCAGTGAAGACGAGTGGCTAAAGAGTGCATGGGAAGAAGGACTAATAAAAGTAGACGAAGACCCAGAAATTATACAGAGACAGGAGAAAGACAGACAGAAGAGAGGACTGGCACAACAAACCAATGCACGGACAATACATGAGACAGACTAAAGAACTAGCCAACGATGACACATGGCAATGGCTACAGAGGGGAGAGCTAAAGAAGGAAACTGAAGGAATGATAACAGCGGCACAAGATCAGGCCCTAAGAACCAGATATGTTCAAAGAACGATAGACGGAAATAACATCTCTCCCATATGTAGGAAGTGCAATACGAAAAATGAAACCATAAACCACATAGGGCAAGCGAATGCCCGGCACTTGCACAGAACCAGTACAAAAAGAGGCATGATTCAGTGGCAAAAGCCCTCCACTGGAGCCTGTGCAAGAAACATCAGCTACCTTTGCAGTAATGTGGTACGAGCACCAAACCTGAGGGAGTGATAGAAAAACGATCAGGCAAAGATCCTCTGGGACTATGGTATCAGGACGGATAGGGTGATACGTGCAAATAGACCAGACGTGACGTTGATTGACAAAGTCAAGAAGAAAGTAATCACTCATTGATGTCGCAATACCATGGGACACCAGAGTTGAAGAGAAAGAGAGGGAAAAATTGGATAAGTATCAAGATCTGAAAATAGAAATAAGAAGGATATGGGATATGCCAGTGGAAATCGTACCCATAATCATAGGAGCACTAGGCACGATCCCAAGATCCCTGAAAAGGAATCTAGAAAAACTAGAGGCTGAAGTAGCTCCAGGACTCATGCAGAAGAGTGTGATCCTAGAAACGGCACACATAGTAAGAAAAGTGATGGACTCCTAAGGAGGCAGGATGCAACCCGGAACCCCACACTATAAATACCACCCAGTCGAATTGGAGGACTGTGATAGAGCAAAAAAAAAAAAAAAAAAATAATAATAATAATAATAATAATAATAATAATAATAGGTGTGAAACACATAAAAGCTTAAGACTTAAAATATTCAATCAATATTTTCAGACTGTTATCTTCCAAATGGATCCAGGCTAAAGCATATTTTCCTTAAGTAATATTATAATAATCTTTTTGTGGAATTACAAGTAATTCATAGTCTCCAATGAAGACATCTTTAAGGAGACGCAAACTTCCTTTCAACATTAATTCAGTGTTCAAGTGTTGGAGTTTTTTTTTTTCTTTTTTTTTACTTTTTTATGACTTATTTCGTTATTATATGTCTTTGTGATATTATTCAATCAAATATTGGCCAGAGACCAGAAACACATTCAAAGTAGTTTAATTATTGATCTACTGCATGGGCAACATTCGTTCACATCAAATTACTTTACCTGAACATTTAATGATAGCTTAACAAGAACCTTTTCCATTATTCCACTGCAGAAAATCGTTCTTGAAATAACCAATAAGTGCTTAAAATACTTGGTAATATAGACAGAAATATAGACAGAAAGGGTCAAATCTGTTGGCCATTTCAAGCCACCCCTGTCAAGGATTTTGAGATACTGACAATTATTAGGAACATCAGCATCAATTGTCTTGTCAAGAAAGACCCTATTTAAACATACCTGACACTTCAGCTTCTTTTTAATACTGTGAGCAACGTAATCTGAAACGTTACATCATAACACTATCATATTCCTTTGACAAGACTTCCTCTTCCACATATTCCTTAACTCCCATGAATTTCTCCAAACAGTCCACAGAATCACAGAATCACAGAGTTGGGTTCACATTGAGAGGGGTTTAATTCAGGGATGGTTAATGGCCCGGACTTCGATGCACACATGGAAAGAACATTCATAATCTTTAGCTTCTTTTCAGATTCCTTTACATGAGCAACACCTACATTATAATTTGTACCACTCGTCTTCCTGTACTGTCCAAATCTACGCTCCAGCTTGTCTGTTTGGAATTTACCAAGTAATACATAATGAAAGTTATGGTGTTTCAGTAAATATTCACACAACTTGATCAGTGTTGATGTAGTGTACCACAAAACAAAATGTTTCTCTTAATAATTTATCAATCCGACCATGCAAAAGCATATCCAACTCTTCCCAGGCCCAAGCCAATGATCAAATTTACTGAGAAATATCAAGTTTGGATCTGTAGATGAATCTTGCCCAATAGGGTTACATTCTTTTTTACGTAGGCGGACGCCTCTGTTTGGAGTTATTTCATTTACAACATGCCACCAGGATATTATTTGTTCCAAGACAGTAAAAGTACCTGGTACATCAGAAATATTCATTGTTTCCATGCAGCTACATTCTTTTCATCAACCAGTCTTACAACAAACTGTACATTCTGTCTTTCCAAATTAGTAGGGAAAAGAATGTTCTCTGACAAACCTGGAGCTAGTTTAATATATCGATCGCGTTCGTTCGTGTGCAATTCTTTCAGTGGCAGATGACTTGCTATCTCATGAATTAGGAAGTTGGAAGGTGAAGGTATTACAAAGGTTTGAATGGGATTATTTTTTATTTATTCAACCAATTATTTCGTATGCATTTCAGTAATTGAACTGAATTAAAAAGGAAAAAAGTGGCACACTTGAATCATAAGGATTTAGAATGGAGGAGGCATGTTTGCCACCACAAATTTTCTCAAACATATTTTTGTTAGCCCCATTGTTGTCAGGGATTAAATGTCATGGAAGAATGCCAAAACTTTGTGTCAACTCAAGTGGTGTGTATGCTGTCAGATTGCTGACTGGGTACAAATCACAAAACCCTGAATTATCGTTGCAGCTTCATACGAATTGCAACATGAAATTTACCACCTTTATATGAGACATTTCTTTGCACATATCTCATCAAGCAGCACATTAATCATTATTCCTTACTGTTTAGTGTTGCAAAAGTTTCACTCAAAGAGAGCTCATGGGAATTTTCAGTACACACTGACTTTGCACTAGATACATTAAGCTTCCTTAGGTAATCAGGATTTGAGAGAAGAAGTACTTCACTGTCACTTAGGTGTATGTACAGTGATGGGCTTGACCTAGGAAGGGAGATACATGGAGACCTCACAACGGACCCTCAGGTGTACTTGATGTTGAGAATGAGCGGGCTAATCCAGCACTGTTATCCACTCAAAACATTAATGGCGCCCCTTTGTTTGTAATGGGGATTCGTCTCCCTATCCCGTTGTTTTGTATATTATTCTGTTACTGGCATGTTTTTTGGCCTATGTGAACCCAGGTTGGCATGAATGAGCAAAAGAGCTAGTCATTAAAAGAAAAAAATAATGCTTTGAATAGTTTTATAATATCGTAAACATCCAACGAATATCGTTAGTCAACAGACGAGATGAGTTGAGTAGATTCACTGACTATTTCCCAAAGCTATTAGCAAATTACTATTTGAAGACCAGGTATAAAAAAAAAATGCCGGATTTCATTTTAACCTTTATCTTATTCCCCTCTATCTTTTAAACAACCTGAAAAAAGCAGTAGTATGAGTCAGCAGTTATGATATACTGATTAAAGCTTTAATATATTCATAAGATGTTAATGTATATCGGTGTAAATAAGAAAATATTAGACAAATTATCCATGACAACACTTATATGTGCATTATCTACTATAATATATTGTGCTGTTCTTACTTTTGAACGAAATTTGGTTTCTGTTCACAGTATATGAAAGTTCAGCGAACCCTTCAATGTTTGCCGTTGTAATTAGAAAATAATGCGGCAATTTACAATATGTATAATTTCTTAATATTATTAGGTAAAAAGTAAATCATTAACTCAATTATTGAAAGATAGAATAAGAAAATAATGGCAATAAATGTAGCCTCTTCAAGATCGTCATATGAATAGTGTTCTAGCTCATTAGCCATATTTTCTTCCTATTATGTTCAGATAAAAAAATATAGTAATCGATTTAGAGTAAAATAGAATTTAATCATTGTACATTAAGAGAGATAAAAGCAGTTACTTTTGACTGAATGCTGTAAGAAAATTCCTTTTGGGTAGATAAGCCGTTGACTCCTCCCCCGTGGTTGCTGATTATCCGTCAGTAACTTGCTTCAACCAGAACCAAATACATGGTCTCACTCCCTTATTCTTCCAAGGGCTTGACAAATAAACACTAAATGCCAAAACCAAAAGAATACAGCTGTATGTTTTTCTCTTCTTAAACATTTTTAGCTACTCGGCACAGAACCATTTTCTTATTCACTTTTCAATAACTCTTGGTCCTTGATAACGTTAATACACTGGGTGAGTCTATCAGAAACACTAACAGCTGATTCAGGGTAGGAAATCAAGTGACTTATTAAACTGTCAAATTTTGACCTCCGATCACATTTGTTTTCTGAGCCTAACAGCCATTTGAATTTTTTTAAATCTAAAGAAGTGTTTTCATACCATACAGTAGCTTTTTAAGTCTTTCATAACTTTAAAAGATAGAATTAGCTTTAACTGGTTCTTACAAATGACTTTCAGAAAAGATAGATAGCCATCGCTTGGAACAAACAGCCAGTCCTTAGATAGCTTACTGGCAAAGTTATTAATAAATGCATCAAAATTGTCTCTGGTGTCATTTCCCATCAATGTTTGAAACTCTTTCATGTACCTTGCTTTTCTTTTCTGTGGATTCGTACAAGACGGTGATGTTTTCTTTGACGTGTATTTTGGTTGATTAGGATAGATGGTCGGGTATGCATCGTCCGTCAGAGTTGGGGTTCCTCTCTTGGCTGTAATTACAGTTCCATCAGGGAGTCTAATACTGTCTTCAGTGATGAAACGTTCTGCAAAATGCTTGTCACAGATTAATGTATTAAGGGTTGGCGCGATGTCTTCCCTATGGACAGCTTTTATCCATCCGTGCCGTCGTTGTTCATCCTTTGGGAAGTGGAACAATGACGCCTCTGTTGCGCGGGAATGATAATTAGCCTTGCATCCCGGCACACAGCATGATCTTGGCATCTGCAAAAATGTATAATAATATAATAATGACGTGAAATAACGGTGCAAAGAAAAGTTTAATTATGAAAAATGTTCAATAGCGAATGATATGGAATCGTGACTAAAGATAACAGGGACAACTGTAGTGAATTCGTTATTTATCTTAAACTTAAGCTTCCATATATACTATTTGTAAGAATCACAGGTATCACTTGTCTTTTCGAGAAAATATTCCCCAGCCGAACTTCAAGATAATATTACAGTAACCCATCAAACAAAACAAATTTGTGGAATTTTAATTAAAAAAAAAAAAAATTTATATATCCCATCTGTCCATCAGATTTCGTGGAAATAACGTAAAGAAATTATCTCTGTTGATTACGAACAGAACAAGCGAAAAACATAATTGTGTCACTTAGTTTAAGAAATATTCTTGTTAATTATCACAGTTATGCATCAAAATATTGTGTCAATTCTAAGTTTTTTCTGAACTTATGAACCCAGTAACACTGCCTTAAGAACGTTTCCATCACATAACATTATGAGGAATATTTGAACTTTAAGATGTAGAATAGCTATTTCTGATTTACCCTCCAATCATCAAACATACCAAATTGCAACCCTCTACCCTTGGTATTTTTTTTTTTTTTTTTTTTACTATACTTAAGGTCAAAGTTAACCATAATCGTGCGTTTTGCAACGATATAGGCCAGGCGACCATGGGCCGGGGTTAAAGTTTCATGGGCCACAGCTCACAGAGCATTATACCGAGATCACCAGAAGATAGATCTATTTTCGGTGACCTTGATTGCATAGAAAACTCTGTTGCACCGAAGAAATCTCTGCTCATTATTTACTTGTTTTCTTTCGTAAATTCTTTCAGACTCTTTCACCGCTTCCTGCATGCTTTCTTCACTATTTCGGATGAAAACTTTATCATCTACAAGTTTCAATAATTATTCCACATTTCATTCAAATTAACGGTTTATTTTCTTTCCACATAACATTGCACATATGTAAAATTCTAAGGCAAGTTTCTCTTTGCTCGTCATAACTTTTAATATAAATAAAGCAAATTGCATCCTACACCATACATTCTCAGCACATTCCCAGCAACCATAACACCCAACAACAAACTTTGAGGTCGGTGCAACTCACATACAGCTTTATATGTTCATTATCATCTACACACGTAAAATATTCTCATAATGAACACTCTATATAAAAACCCTCGGTTCCCAAGGTCGGCAGCCAAAAGTACTACCAGTGCACTATGGGGGTGAGAGAATCCAAGTACACTCATCCCATATAAATTCACAAGTATATAGAACAATTCTATATATAACTTTTAATTGCAAGTCATTTCTTTACAAGACTGGGATACAGTTTTAAGAATTCCATCGATGCGGACCTTCCAGAGCGTCTGGTCAGGAGACTGAAGCCTTTGACACTAGGAGAGAGAGACAAAGAGAAGCAGAGGAGTCTCCTTTCTTTTGCAAATGTGACACATCTCCAAAGGCTAGTGATGCCTGAGTTATCATTGTTTGTAATCCTCCTCCACTTTCATGAACTGGTCCCTTCTGAGATCAATAATGTACCAATGTTTTCCTTAACACAATTTCTCATCAATGAATGAGCATTCGATGCATGCAGTAGCCATTTTGTTACAAAAAAAATTCTCAACAAATAAAGACAATTTCACAACGTAAGTTGCGTTTTGTTTATTTATTTGTCTATTTTTCTTTTTAATTTTTGCAAATCAGATTAAACAACAGTAATAAGTTTGCGTTACTACCACTTTGCCAAACAATTGATTTTTTTACAAAGGGTTCATAAACATGTCCCAAGGCTATTCAGATATAAATATCCCTTGCTGTTTTAAGCTTTCCCCAGTCAGACCGTCATCAAGCACGCCAAACAATAAGTATAAAAAAGTAAACAAACCCCTTTTGGCTCACAAAGCAGTATTCAAACTGCAACTTTTTTCTCCTCTTCATTTTCATGGACGTACGTGTAGGTCAGTTACAGAGATGAGGCGAGCAGAAAAAAAGAGTAATAATTCTGTGAAGAAAAAGTTGTTCTGAAAAAAGATGTTGGTATCGTGAAATGACTCACTACATGGTCCGTCTTCGCTGGGTTGTCGACTTGATTATTAATAATATTTCTTGTAATTTATCGAATGGATTCATACAGCAGCACCTGAATTTAAGGCTATGTGGACCATCCTATGAATAATTTTGTCAACATGGTTGCGGTTGCAACTAAAAAGACATAATTAAGTAAACACTGTACTGGACGTTGCCTTGAAAAAATAAATTTTCTAATTTTAGACTCTGATACGTAATGCCACCTTTCAATAACGTAAAAGACTGCCGGAAAAATAATCTTACCCAACTTAAAAAAAAGGAATTTCCTAATCGTTGTGCACAGCAAATACCCTTTTAAGAATGAAAAAAAAACAACGAGCTTCATAGAAATGCTGAGTCATACACTGATCCCCAACTAAAATGCTTTTCTGGTGAAATTATTATTGGTTAAGTAAAAACATTTTTAATTAAACTTTCACTTCTGTCAAATAGATACAAAACCATTCCAAATTTTTTGCAACTCACAGTTTTAGTGCAAAATTTTTGTACACAAAGGAACATGGAAACTAAAATAAATAAATCTGTCACTGCAAAATTTAGCGCCATAGTGTTACTATACATATAAATGTGTGTGTGTGTATATATATATATATATATATATATATATATATATATATATATATATAGATATATATGTAGATATATGTAGATATATATATATATATGTATACATATATATATATATATATATATATATATATATATATATATATATATATATATATATATATATATTATATATATATATATATATATATATATATAGATATATATAGATAGATACTATATATATAGATATATATATATATATATATATATATATAAATATATATCATAGATATATATAGATATATATATATATATACTATATATATATATATATATATATATATATATATACATATATATATACATACAAACATACTTAACATAAAAATATCAATTTTTTCTTCTATGTTTTTACAAGCATTACGCATTGTCAGTCCCCAATATTTGGATCAAGAAATTGAATTACATCAAGAAAAAAACCAAAAATAGGAAAGATTTATGCTATCCCTCACATATATTTAGGATAATTTGATAAAGCCCACAAAAAGTTTTATAGTGTAAGTAACACGCAGAAAGAAAATTCTAAGAACATTCTCAGTTTGCCTTATTTTAACGGATTTGAAACCATTAAATCATTGTTAAAAGCTTTTAATGTCAACCTTGTTTTTTCCTATAATAACACACTAAAAGGAATGTGAATAAAAAATGGCCCCAGAGAAAGCAACAACATAATATATAAAATTCCAAGTATGGATTGTCCCTCATTTTATCTCGGACAGTCTAGCAAGGCCTAGAAGTAAGGCTAAGCCAGCATAAATATTCTGTAAAAACTGGGCAAACAACCACCGAATAAATTGGGTTGGTAGTTCAGTAATTGCAAGGTCAAAAGATGTCTTATCACGAAATCTTTTAGAATCTGCCTTAATACAACTTACTTTTCATTGTAATTTCAATGTTAGTTGTGGGCTTTTTCATTTAGACCCTTGTATTTGTAACATGTTTAAGAATGACCTCAAAGATATAATTACAAACTTAATAAAAATTAGTTGCCTTAGAGTTATCTTCGTTGTAATGTATGTCTAACATGTATTGTGAATATGTATTGTGAATATGGTTTTGTTTACCAAAGTTTTGAATAGTTGTCACCTATAATCCTTTAATTGTCTTGTCCTTGTATCTGAGATGATTGTCTTAAGCTTTTAATTGCGCCCATTGTTTATGCTTGTTTGGGAAGGTTACTCATCTTCCAGGTGTGTCGGATTCTAGGTACTAATCTCTTTATAATCCCTATCTGTCAGTTATACGAATCTTCTTGTTTTGTCTTTTTCTTCATGTATGTCAGTTCATCTGCTTAGTAAAGGACGTTTGAACGTCGAAATGTCTCGTGGATACTCCGTTGTTTATTTTCCTTCGTGGCATATATCTTTATATATATTATATATATATATATATATATTATATATATATATACATATATATGTATATATATACATATATATTATATATGTTAATATATAGAACACATATATATGATATATATAGTATATATATATATATATATATATATATATATATATATATATATAATATACATATATATATACAAAAGGAAGGTACAAAGAAATACCTTTTCCAGGTATTTCTTTGTACCTTCCTTTTGCCTACTTAGTTTTCTTGTCTCCTCACTGCCCTCTATAATTCCTCTTCGACCCTCCTTCTGACTCTTGGGATTTCTTTGATGCTGAAGGACTTTTGCCAGTCCCTAATCTATTCATTTTCTATCCTTTTTCTCCTCATCCCTCAACTCATCCATCTGAGCATCCTCATTTCTGCACATCCAACTTACTTTGTGCTATTTACTTCAATGGTGCTACTTCTAGCCAGTGCAACGTAGGAGGTCTTACCACCACCTTCTGGACTTTGCCCTTAAGCTTAATAACGACTCCCATACTGTGCAATTCGCTTGATACCCCGCCTCCTTCATTATTCCATTCCGGTTTGAATTTGATGATTAACCTCTTTATCCATAACACCCACTACATTTGTTATCGAACCCACATACTAACTTAAGTACTCTTGTTCTCTTTTCCTAGCTCAACACTTGCTTACTGGCCATCGTCCAGACCATTAGTCATTTATTCAATCTTTGTTAGACTTATCTTTATTCTCTTTTCATAAATGATTATCTCCATCTATCTAAGTTTGTTTCTAGTTCCAATCTGATTTTGCAATAAAAACACTATTAGTGTAGAACATACAGTGAGGAGTTCCTCCTTTACATCCTCGGCCATGACATCTAACACAATGTTGATATCTGGTGCCATTCTGCCCCAGTTAGTAAGCTTCTAACCATCCCTTCCGTACTGCACACGGTTGTTATTGCATTTCCGTACGTTTTATCAAAAACTCTCACATATTTTCCTAGGGCCTTCCGCTCCCTCAGATTTCTCAAGGCTTATAGTTTAATACTCTACAACTCCCTTTCTTAGGCATATGAAAAGTAGCCTACCTAGTTCAATCCTTTTCATGAAAGCATTGGCTTGTAAAAGGTATCTGGTCTCCCGTGTGATCAAATAATTATTGACAAGGCTGAAAGTAGGATATTCAAAATAGCTCTCATGAGAGACATGACGTGATGTTGACTTTGCCACACATATTCCTATCAAATTAAGGTTTCCTATTAGGATCGATATCAGTCCTTCTCAAACATGGTGGCTTATTGAACACTTAGCTAATTATGAATTTTCGCCACTTCTACAACCGTGCCTTTTTTATATTCACATATATCAAGCCACAGATGTCATCTTATAATGAATTCACTGCACCTTGGGAATGGCTCATAGCCAAGAGGAATTAGGACTTACATGGCAGGAAAACTTACCAATTATAATCACTTTACATAAAAGGCTCACAAGCAATACGTTGAACCCACCTTCCTGCACAGCAATTTTCACGTACTGCCTTACCCCTCGAATATACAGAGCCTTTCCTATCCAAAACCTCTTTCACGTTATTTAACATGGTCTCCCTTGGTCTACCCCCCCCCCCCCACCCCCCCCCCCGCCCCCCCCCCCCCCCCCCCCCCTCCTGACACTTCTAAATTATATTCTCTTTTCATCAACGCTCCTTTATACTTCATGACTGTCTTTCAAACGCACTCCAGTGCTCTTCCAAATATTTTGTGCATACCTTCGTCCCTTCTCCTACTCTGTGGCCCACCTCATCTGTTGTTCTGCTATCACGTATTATATTCCCTCCAAAATGTCATATAATAATCAATAAGTACCATTCTTCCATCCATAGAAATATTTCTATTTACTCACAGAACCTAACTCTTTCTTATATCTATTTTTTAAACTCTTTCACCAGTTTCAGCAGTTTCTCTTCATTACACCTAAGAAACACTACAATATCCGAAAACACCTGCTATTCCATGCTCACACATGATGTATTTTCTTGTCCAACAACTTTGCCACTGCATGCGAAGTAATTTATAATTTCATCTATAAAGATATTAAAGCCACTTAAAAAACACATTCTCCTGTCTACAATAAAATCATTTAGTCTATTCCTGGATGCAACCTTCTATATCCATAAACTTCAAACATTTTCACATGCTATTGCTGTTCGTTATTCATTAGTTTTTCTTGATGTATGTGAGCAAAGCACGGCATGTTTCCTAACCCTCAAACTCTTCACATAAACGTTTCATCATAAAACGGTTGATCCGCATACATTAAAGAAAAATAAAATCTCTTCTTACAAAGCTTTCTGTCCTATCTTCATTTCTCTTGCAAAATCTCAGAATCTTAGCATTCACTTTCATTTGTAGTATTACGCCCTACAATTCTTGCGTTCTACGCTATCTGTCACTTTTACTTTCAAGCAAAGGAGCGAGTAATCCTTTCACCGACTCGTTTGTAAATTTTTCCTCATCCAGACATACTTGACTACACCTGGAGTCTTTGATTCGCAAACCTTGCATCCTCAACAGGCTCTTCCACAAACAATCCCAGACTAGACCTTGGCACTCTTGCGTCAAGTCAACCTTGCTACTGTTCTATACCGGACACAAAACATGATGCTCTCACTCGTAAACTAAGGACTGCCTTGCTGTCTTTTATTCTTAGTCTGGGTTGCCTAATAACAAGTATATGCTCTTTTGTTTCTCTTACTTTCCACTTAGCTGCTTAAATTTGCATTGCATATTATCTATTTCTTTATACTATATATATATACGATATATATATATATATATATATATATATATATATATATATATATATATATATATATATATATGTATGTATGTATATACACACACACATATATATATATATTACATATATATTTTGTACATTTAATATGTTAATATACGGTATACATTTAGAAATAAGCTCTCCCACACTGAATCGTCTATCATTTATATATATATATATATATATATATATATATATATATATATATACATATATATATGTATGTATGTTATATATAGTATATAATTATATATATATATATATATATATATATGTGTGTGATATATATAGTATATATATATATATATATATATATATATATATATATATATATATATACATATATATATATATATATATATATATATATATATATATATATATAATATATATATATATAGTAAGATATATATACGTATATATATATATATATATATATATATATATATATATATATGTGTGTGTGTGTATATATATATATATATATATGTAAGTGTTTACATAATAAAAATATGGAATGTTAGTCCATATATATAAAAGAATAAAACTAAAGAGGTTCAAACCAGATTTGCTTGCAGGGAATGTCCGAGGTCAACGAGATTGCTGGCAGGATGGTGATTCAAAAAAAGCTAAAGAGGGGACGCAAAGATGACAAGTATACAATAAGTATGTAAGCAAGATAACATGTGGGGTTTTAACATAATAAAAATATGGAATGTTAGTCCCATATTAATAAAAGAATAAAACTAAAGAGGTCAACCAGTTGCCTTGCAGGAATGTGTCAGAATAGAGACCTAAAGATGACGTATACAAATAAAGTATGTAGCTAAGATAACATGCCGTCACCTGTAGTCATTCAATTGTTTATAAACATTAGTCCAAGCTCCCTGCTTGAGACAACTATACCCCGACCTATTATTCAAACGGCCTACGTGATCTGTAGCGTGTCTCATTTGATTGTGTGTTCGTATGAAACTATGTCATTGTATGTATGTTCATATGTTCGAACTACTGTCTGCTTCTTCATAACTTGTAACGGAGATGGTAGACAAGCAGAACGAGTTTTAGCTATCGTCATTAGAAGACCTGTACCTCTTTACCTAAGCTTTATCATGTAGAGGAATAGGATTAGCCATCATCATTGGCAGAAGCGATCAAGCTATCGTCATAGAAGACTTGTACGATCATACCTGATCTTCATCATGTAAAACTTCAGAAGAATATACTATTTTATACCTTGTGTTTTCTACAAGAACCTCACCGAACCATGAGTTTAACACATCGTCGTAAAGATAATACCGACTTCGTAAGCGATCTACACAAAACCCCAGACACTTCCATTGGAAGGGAATGGCGGAAGTGCAATACCAACCGACTTAGCGTATAGATTATCGCTAGTCTAACATTACCTCATAGGGCGCCTTATCATACAGGCACGAGCCCTAATATTGGTGGCAGCGGACCAGAAGAACTCTACAACGTCCTACGAAGAAAAAACAGAATAATAAATCATGAAGTCAACGACGACGAAAGCAGCAGATTCTTCAAGCAACCTAGTATCATCATTAGTGAGCGACTTCAGAAAACAACAAGATTCGTCAAGCAACTTAGTATCATCGTTAGTGAATAACTTCAAGAAACAAAACCGACGTGTCCTTTTCCTACGGCAACGGAAGCTTCGTCTCTCAATAGAATCATTCAAGAAAACATCGTTAGTGAGCGTTTCCGGCACTGCAAGAAACAAACCGAACGCGTCTGCAGCATTCGGATTTTTCAAGGGCTCGAATCATCGAAACAACGCGCACGGGGGAAACTGAAGCCAAACCAGGTCGTCCGCTAAATAGAGGAGGACCAAGGCCGTGTGTCGTTATCGGAACACCGTGACTTCCCACAAAAGCAAGCTAAGTACAATTTTTTATTCATTTGGAGTAACTTTGAGTGTTTCCTTTGCAGGTCGAATTTCGTTATTCCTGTGGCTGAAGTTACGAGACATTCTTAATCTACTTTTTTACAGAAATTATCTATATCATTGAGATTTCGCTACTGCGAGTTTTTATCTTTGAGTGTCTGTTTCCAGAAGTTCTACTGAAATATCATAATCATATACTATGTTAACTTTATCATTTTGGGTGATTATAATCCCTTACGTAACAAATCATATTAAACAGTGAATATGCGTTTACGCAGTGGACGTCTGTATTTATACAGATGCATGGGTAGGGTCGTGAAGCACCGTAGTGATTAGAAAACACACAAAAAACAAGTGGAACACCCGTACAATCTAGATAAATTAGAAGGTAACACTATTTCGGGTCATGACAATAAATGCTCCTTTGCAAAGTCCCGATCGCAGTTTTAGCTTGAGTTTTTTGAGTTATATAAAATATCGAACCTCAATGACTCAACTCAACTTTAAAATATGGCTGGATTGCAAGGAATAACATGTCTGTAAAAACTTTCATCAGCCAAATGCGCTGACCAGGATCTCTCACTATTTCAAATTTTAGCAAAGAATGATTCACAAAACAGTTAATATTGCATACAGTAGAGATAACTTGTCTATTAGTTAATCGATCAGTTTCCTAATAGTTAGTCATTCATTGCTTTATAGCTAACCATCAACGAATGCTAAAAACACACAATATGTTTGCAGATGGTAATAAAGAGAAGGATCCTAATTATTACAAAAAGAAATAGAAACAGTAGCCTTTCAGAATCAAACAAGCAAACTCGGTTACTGTGTCCACCTAGTCAAGCGGTCAAGGTTAGTCAAAAACTGCCGAAGTGTTCAAAACATAGCAAATTCCACACAATAAGCGACTCTAGCAGAGTGGGGAAAAGCGATGTTGGTTCATACCAATATCTTTTTTGAATTAAAAGGATTTTTTCCTATGAAACACACGACCGTATAAGTAATCAGAGCAGGTTTTCGTTTTTTAATTTTAATACATTAAAAAAGTTATAATAAATACTGGTGGATTAAAGCCCAACTGTACGCGCCGTAAAAATTAGAATATCTTGTTTTATTTTCTTTAGTACACGCAATATCTTGTATTTACGGACTCACCGTCTGTGGTTCGAACTTCCCTAATGAGAAGTCCGGATATAAGCGAGCGCTTACAGATACCTCTATAGTTATAAAAAAAATTGATCTGTATCTAGTGTAATTGTAAGATTCATTCTAGGGGTATACAAAATATTATCTTACATCCTTGCAAATAAGGCGTGTTTATCAAAGGAAAATCCTATAAACCTTCAAACATATTAAAATCCGTTTGAACAAAAATGAGACAGTTAATCAAATAATAACTTATATAAAAGGAACTATACATTTGTCTCCATAAATCGTAACATTTGTTTCAAATGACCCAACAGAATTCTCCCACAACCGCAGTCGCAATTTGCACGCAAAATCTCGAGAAGCATGCAACCTCGAATGTCTTAGTGCGTGTAAAAAGACTTTGCTGGGAAATGAAATTTTTAATCCTTCCCGACACTCTGAAATATAACGATTTCCGCGAACAAAGCCCTAAAAGTATACATATCGTGGATACGGAAGTTATAAATATCGCATTTTTATTGTTTGCTAATTTTTAGAATCACCCCGCCCACCAGTCGTTGGATGCAATCTCGCCTGATAATCTTATGAGAAAGTAATATCCGTAAAGTCATTCAAGCAGAGGTGATTCAGCAGAAATTTTGTTTTATCTTTTACCTGAATACCAGGAAGTTTTCTCCACTGGCGAGTGATCTCTGGAAAAAACGGATGTAATTTAACACAAAATACGGTCTAAGGACAAACATAAAGCTATATACGTACCTTCGTGTAGACTCTCAATGAAATTTCAAAATAGAGATAAATGACGAAGTTGAAAAATGTTAGTAATAAGGAGCCATTAGGAATCATAAGCCCATATAATTTTTCCCTCAAAATGTCATGCCATAAAGATCGGACTTGGCGTATCTGCGTAGGATTCTGTCGCTTAAACCAGGAAACGACTTCCGATAGTTTCCAGTGCGATGTACCGACGACATCTTATCTCTGTTAGGTTAGAATAAATTTTTTTTTCACCAACTTTAAAAGCTTTTACCAGATACCATTACCTAGGTGATTGTACCTCATACACCGTTTTTTTCAGCACACTCAGGGGACATTATCAATTTTTACGTATGCCTCCGGCTTACGTTGCACCCCAATTACAATATAGTGTTTGGAGACTTTTAGGGGATAACCTACATGCCTATATGGATGATCTTGTAATCCTTTCTAATACCTTAGAAGTACATTCACATAAACTAGAGCTAGTGCTACAGAGACAAAGACAAATAATCTCAGAGTAAAATATCTAAATGTGAGTTTTTTTTAAAAACCGAACATGTTTATCTAGGTTTTGTTTTATGTGTCTGGTCAAGGTCTTAAAAGTAGTCCATGGTAAGGTGTCGGCTATTCTAACTTCCGGTACTTATTAACGTAAAAGGGGGATACAGCACTTTTGCGCTGTAGTGGGTATTACAATCGTATGTAAATATGTAACTCTTCAATCATGACAGCTCCTTTACAGATCTTACGAAGAAGAGCGTAGATTTATTATGGTCTGAAAAGCATCAACAGGCGTTCGATATCTTAAAAGCGAATAATGCAGCTTACCTAACTTAAAAATCCCTGATTTAAATAAGGAATTTTTTTTTATTGCAACAGACGCCTCAGACCAAGGGGTAAGAGGGGTATTACTTCAGTCATATGATAAACAGTTCTTCCCTATAGCTTTTTATTCACGTAAACTAAAGCCCTCTGAAAGTAAATATGCAGTAATAGGCAAGGAAGGGCTAGGTATCTTTAACACTAGTACATTTTAAGTTCATAATCTATGGCTATCCTGATAAAATCCTTACTGAACATGAGTCCTTTACCGAGTTTTTCAAAGGCTTTAATCACAGTCCAAAAGGAACTCGGTGACAAATGATCATTCAGTTTATTGGAGCCAAGATAAGATATCTACCTGGGAAAGCAAATATCATAGCTGACGCAAATCCCGCAATCCCGCACCATACAGCAAAGAACCATTAATTGGACTAAAAAATATAGAAACATCCGTGCCTATTGTTAAAACCGTATCTAAACAAGAAAATTCCTTAACCCAAGAGATCGCGAGCATTGAATATCTGGGTCGGAGCGCAGAACTGTTACAAACTGAACAAAGCAAGAGTCAACAGACATAACCCAAACAATAAACACTTCGAACGGAAACAGAATCAGCAGCAATAAACACCAAACAATAAACACTTCGAAACGAAACAGGGTCAGTGGCTAGGCAAAAACAATTAAACACTTCGAGCAGAAACCCTAAAGCAAAAGTACATTTAAAGTATGTGTATCAAAATAATGTAATCAAATGTAATATTATATGTAGGTCTGTGACGAGGAAAACCCGAAGAACACAGCAGATGACTAACGACCAGGTAGTAATAATAATCTCTCTCATACCAATCGTCATAAACTGGTTGCATTCCGTCATCCAGGGTTCCATAGTATGTCACGAAAGCCAAAATCACTATTTTACTGGCCCTACAATGCTTACAGATATAAAAAGCACATAACTGATTGTAACACGTGTCATGAAGACAAGGGACACACTAAGACACCTGTCAGTTTAAGGGCCTATCCTGTGCCAAATCAATCCTTGAAAGAATATACGTAGAATTATTAACAGAATTACGAGTCTGACAGAGGGAATAAACACTTCTTAGTGTTAATAGTTCCTTGACACGTTATATAGAATTAATAGCACTAAAAACAAACACCGCAATTGAGTGCGTTAGGAATATTTATGAGTGCTAAATCAGTAAATATGGAATTCAACACATAATAATCTGTGACTCGGGTGGTGTAAATCAATAATAATCTCCTTAACACGTTGTGTGAATTCCTTTCCATTAAGAAAACCATAATATATTTGATCACCCAGAGTCAATCGGTTTGGTAGAATAACGGATAATTAAATAGGAAGTGTCAATGTCTTACGAGTTACAAAAACTCGTGATGTTGGATCCGAACTGGATTATAGCGGTTCTCGCGGTTTTTAAATACCTTTATCATATATCTTGTATCTATAGAATTGATGCCGCAAGTAGCCTTATACGGTACGTCGCTAGAACACTTTTCCACATATTCAAGCCACCATTAATTTTATCAAATATATATAAAAAAATATATAAATAAATAAATATAAATATAAAAAAAAAAAAATAAAATAAATATGGATACAAGTGGAGTCAATATAATACACTCCGTAAGAGTCGGAAGGGTTACAAATTATAATAAAAAAGGAATCACGATAATATCAATAAGCAAAACGTAACCATTAAATATCCAAATATATATGCGTAAAGATTTGAACTCTAACTTAACGCTTTGTAATGACAAATAAGCTAAAAGTTCAAACACATATCCAATATCTACTGACATATTGTCTGTCCCGGTGATTTATATTCGTAGTCAATGAAAAAAAAAAAAAAAAAAAAAAAAAGAAATTAAATAAATAAATAAATAAATAAATAAAATAATATAAAATAAAATAAATAAAATAAAATAAAAGAGATTTTAAAGTCAGGAAGTCTAGAAGTGAAAATGTTATCTATTGGAATAATCCTATATGAATCTTATACAGGGCTAATAATTATATTGAATTTGTATGGAAACCTTTTTCATATAGTTTGAATAAGGAATATTTATTTAACATAATGCCAACATGAAACTAATATATTGTTCAATTTTGGTACTGTTGTTTTTTTTTTTCAGACATTCTTCTCATGCGGGTGGAGAATTAAAACACTAAAATATCATTTGAAAATACTAAAGTCGTATCTCTTACAGCAAGTAACGTAACTCTTAGCTGGCTGAGAGCAATCTCCTGCAAGTGACGACGTCATCATTGCCGTATCAGCATTTGTTCCTTTTAACCTCAATAATCTGCTTACACAGGCTTCATCTCGCGATTGCAAAGCAGATTGACTGGAGAAAGGAATGCCTAGCCCGAACTTCTCATGGGCAAGGCAGACGTTAGGTACAAGTGTCTATCGGTGTGCGCAATACAACTTGCAATCATTTTAAAATTAATAAACAAAATAAGGAAATAGAATTTCTATAACATCAAAATGAATTAATTTTTTCTGAACCTCATAGACATTTGGAAGTATCACGATATGAATATGAAATATTTACTTGCAACATTAGCCTATTACATTCAGTAAAACATTCATGGGAAAATGTCACATTTTCTTGGAAAACCCAAAGTTTATATAGGAAAATTAGTTTACATAGTGGGTTTTTTGTCGTTGCATCTCCTACCTATTAATAATGTTTTAATAGTTAACCTCAGAGGATGCGCACGAGAAAATTGAATATGAAACTTTTGTTAGGGCACATAGAATCATGATTAATCTTCTCTTTGACTCTTATGTTGCCTGGCAATCTTACAATTAGCTCCGTTTTCCACTTCGGTTTGTCAGTAAACTTACTACCAGTAATATCGAATTTTCTTTGAGATTCGTAATGATATCTATTTATTTTTTATAATTATGGATATTTTTTACAAGTCATCATAGACCTGGATAGGTTTCACTCATTGTTAATGCCATGGTATAACAAAAAAGTTTGTACAGCGGACTCTTTTGAATTCCAAAATATCAGCGAATTCATGTGGGTTAAGTCTGGTCTAAATAGCTCTCTCCCCTGTATTTGGATGTTGTCTGAATTTACTTTGCCCTTGTGACAAGTATAATTTCACTTGCAGGCTGATTAATGGAACCTGGTTACAGTATCCTGCAGTACGAGAGTTTCACATCGCAACTTCAAAAAATCGTTCGTCGCAGCGGACGACTACAGTCAAGTAACAACCGCCTACAATGTGAAACGGAATTTCATGGACTTCTTCGACCGACACCGTATCTCTGTCGTTAATCTCGTTTTCATGCGGAACGCTCCGGCGGCTGTCGGAATCGACTACAAAAAGGGACATACTTCCGACAATTACGACCCGAAGGATATTCAACTCTACTTTGCTGGCGAAGGACTCGTGCTGGGATGATCTATTCATCGCGAACGGAATCGTGTAGCTTAGGATGCAGAGAATAAGTATGAGCGCCCAAAATAAGAACGTTTGGAACCCGCCCAGGCAAATTTTCCCCTTGTTTTAACCATTGAAAAAGGCCGTTTCAATTGGCTAAAGGTGGTTGTCTGGAACTGTGTAATGGACGAAAAGTTTGTTCGAAAGCTAGTTAAAAGTGAAGTAGTATAACCTCGGTCATGTATCCTATATATATAAAAGTATCATGTATCCTATATATAATTGATCATAAATAACAGAGTCGAAATATATCTATGCGTGTACGCAATAGGAATCTCTTATATAATGATCATAAATAACAGAATCTAAATATATCTTTGCGTGTACGCAGTAGGAATCTATTTAAAGTGCACATATATTAATCATAATTATATGAATCCATATACCAATGTATAAACAAATCAGGTAGCCTATAATCAATCTGTTTACCTTTTATCTTCCCAATATCTGCAGTTATATATGAGTTAGTATATTGATTAATGAATCAGAAATCAACGAATCAATCAGCATAAACATTATAATTTTATCAATTCATATATGATATATCAGTTAAAATATGATTTTTATCATGTTAATCTTCATTCTATGCAATTATCAGAGTACATTAGTATTTTCTGTAGCATAAGTATCTTAAAGAGATGAAGTGAAAAAAAAACTGTATCATTATATATATCATGTGATCACTATTATTTACCAATATCATTGTTTTATATTTTATTACTTGAATCAATTCATGTACACCATGAATTTTTATTTACTTATATATTAATATATTCACATAGTGTCTGTATCACACTCCTATAAGTCAAATGCAAGTCAAGTTTGAGTAATATTCAGTAGTGGTTTTGGTAGCTGACCGAGCTAATGTAAGTGTTTACATAATAAAAATATGGAATGTTAGTCCATATATATAAAAGAATAAAACTAAAGAGTCAACCAGATTGCTTGCAGGAATGTGATGAGACTAGAGACGCTAAAGATGACGTATACAATAAGTATGTAGGCTAAGATAACATGCCGTCACCTGTAGTCATTCAATTGTTTATAAACATTAGTCCAAGCTCCCTGCTTGAGACAACTACCCCGACCTATTATTCAAACGGCCTACGTGATCTGTAGCGTGTCTCATTTGATTGTGTGTTCGTATGAAACTATGTCATTGTATGTATGTTCATATGTTCGAACTACTGTCTGCTTCTTCATAACTTGTAACGGAGATGGTAGACAAGCAGAACAGAGTTAGCTATCGTCATTAGAAGACCTGTACCTCTTTACCTAAGCTTTATCATGTAGAGGAATAGGATTAGCCATCATCATTGGCAGAAGCGATCAAGCTATCGTCATAGAAGACTTGTACGATCATACCTGATCTTCATCATGTAAAACTTCAGAAGAATATACTATTTTTATACCTTGTGTTTTCTACAAGAACCTCACCGAACCATGAGTTTAACACATCGTCGTAAAGATAATACCGACTTCGTAAGCGATCTACAAAACCCCAGACACTCCATTGAAGATGGAAGTGCAATACCAACCGACTTAGCGTATAGATTATCGCTAGTCTAACATTACCTCATAGGGCGCCTTATCATACAGGCACGAGCCCTAATATTCAACTGTACCTCTTTACCTAAGCTTTATCATGTAGAGGAATAGGATTAGCCATCATCATTGGCAGAAGCGATCAAGCTATCGTCATAGAAGACTTGTACGATCATACCTGATCTTCATCATGTAAAACTTCAGAAGAATATACTATTTTTATACCTTGTGTTTTCTACAAGAACCTCACCGAACCATGAGTTTAACACATCGTCGTAAAGATAATACCGACTTCGTAAGTGATCTACAAAACCCCAGACACTCCATTGAAGATGGAAGTGCAATACCAACCGACTTAGCGTATAGATTATCGCTAGTCTAACATTACCTCATAGGGCGCCTTATCATACAGGCACGAGCCCTAATATATATATATATATATATATACTATATATATATATATATATATATATATATATATATATATATACATACATACATCCATATATATATGTGTATGTGTATATACACGTTGTCGTAGAGCTGGAGGAAGGAACGAAAGGAGGTGACAAGTAGCTTCGTGCATTTTTCACAATTCAGAAAAAAAAAAATACACGAAAGCGCTTAATCGACTCCTTTTATTTCTTCCTCCAGCTCTACGGCAACATAAAATATCGCATGTTTTAGTGATAGATCATCTATATATATATATATATATATATATATATATATATATATATATATATAATATATATATTTATATATATAGCGTTTATGGTAACAGCCTGAAGACGTTGGTTCTGTGGACTATTCATCATCCCTAACATCTATGTATATTCGATTCATTTAAGGTAGATTCTTGCGCCTACGAGACGTTTGTTAGGTGGCCTCTGATTGGCTGGTACCGGGAGGTAGGCTGCTCGCTCAGTCTCATTATTTTCTACTGTGGCTTAGAAAACTAGCAATATTATGTTTAAATTTCTTCAATCAACTCACGCTTTGCTTAAGATAGGAAAATTTTGGTCATACCATAGGATTCGATATTAATTGTACAACTAAGTCATCTTTTCCTGAAATCAATAAGATAAAACACAAAGGAATTACGAGTAAAAGTGAAAAGAGAAGAATTTAATTCTTACACGTTTTTATTTATCGTCGGATTTTGCATCATTAACGCGATTAAGATAAAATAAAACTTGTGTTTTCATACAACAAATTCACCCTGAATACGCTGGTGCTTTCAGATTTTGGATGCGTGTAAAATGTGAGGAGAAAATGAAGAATATGTCTTATTATGTTGTATCAGTAAATGATTCAAGTTTGACGGTATTGCTGAGAGAATGAGATCTGGAAGGAGTCGACGTTGCGTCTGTCTCCTCAGCGAGAGATTTGAGTTGCCAATTAGGGATATAAAAGGTTGCAGTTTCGACAATATTAACCATGTTATATTATTACATTTTCTGAAAATAAATACACAGAATTTCCATTATAACTGTCGAACATTTTAAATCCAATATCATATAGTATGTCTGGGCATATCTGATAAGGAAAAAAATAATAATAACCAGATGGATGCATCTGGTATCGTTAGCTCAGACCCATGCGGGCCGCGGGGAATTCAATCCAGCAAAGAAGTTGAACTCTGTGGAAAGACGACTTCACACTCTTCAATTCAGCCCAAACTTTAATCAGGTTGTTTCAAGATATTGTTTCTAATTTTGTTTTATGAATATATTTTCAAATGAAAGAGACATCAGAGACTTATTTGAGTGATATGAAATAATAATCTCAGTGAAGTAATAAACAACAAATAATTAAGAAAGATTGACTTCCTATCAGGCTGAGTCAAGTACGGCTGCAACATAAGACATATTCTTCATTTTCTCTTCACATATTAGACGCATCCAAAATCTGAAAGCACCAGCGTATTCAGGGTGATTTTATTGTATGAAAATACAAGTTTTAATTCATGTTGATCGTATGACTTATTAAAAATCCGATGATAAATAAAAACAGGTGTAAAGATTGAAATTTTTTCTCTTCACTTATACTCGTTGTAATTCCTTTGTGTTTCATCTAATTGGTTTCAGGAAAAGATTATTTAGTTGTACAATTAATACCGAATCCTTTGGGATGACCAAAACTTTATTATCTTTTGGAAAACGTGAGATAAATGAAGAAATATAAACATACTGCATGTTTTCTAAATCACAGACGAAAATATGACACAATGAGCGAGCGGCCTACCTCCCGGTACCAGCCAATTAGAGGCCGCCAAACAAACGTCTCGTAGGCGCAAGAATCTACCTTGAATGAATCGACTATAGTGTGACAACCACATTCTCTTAACTTGTAAATAACTCTGCACATTCTGGTATATGCTCGTCATTACAAAGCCTACAATGCAAATGAAGAAGCAAATTAAAGAAAGTCTGTCATCAGTGGCAGGATTAGAAACCACTCCCGGTATTTCAGATTGAGGTTAACAATAACCAATTGACATTGAAACATATAAGTTACTTTTTTTATACACACTTATATCCGTGAAATTCAAATGACTTTACAAGAACTGGTATAAGTTCATCCATACCATTATAGAAATGATTAAGGTTTACTGTGTTTTAGGCTGAAATATCTGTCATATATATATATATATATATATATATATATATATATATATATATATGCATATATATATGCATATATATATATATATATATATATATATATATATATATATATATATATATATATATATATATATATATATATATATATATATATATATATATATGTGTGTGTGTGTGTGTGTGTGTGTGTGTGTGTGTCTGTGTAATCATTTTTACTGCTCACATTTCGCCAGATACGTATGTAATTGTATTAAGCCCACCCTGGCAACAATAGTGAGGATGGCGGTTCTGTTTCCTATTCTAATAAAGTGTATATGAATTCGACAGGCATATGAGTGCATGAACGGCACTATGCTATTTATGCTTTTCGTTGTTAGGTTAGCAACGTAACTCCTGAGTATGGATATAAGGCTTCGTAGCAGAAGCGTATCCAAAAGATTGTGTTATGGTTATTATAACAATTATATACACACTCACACACACACACACACACACACATATATATATATATATATATATATATATATATATATATATATATATATAATAAATATATATATATATGTTTATATATATATATATATATATATATATATATATATATATATAAAAGGACAGGGTGACAAGGAGATAGCCGGTCATCAGGTAATAGTACATTTATTGCCGACGCGTTTCGTAACACATAGTTACATCATCAAGGCTAAAAGAGAAACAATACAAATTAAAAATACATGAAACATAACTTTGACTTTAAGAGTCTCAATAAATATACAAAAACATACATAAAATGAAAGCAATTTAAAAAAGCACTGCTAGACTAAAAAGTTGAAGACTGAGTGATTCGGAGAGAAGGGAGAAGCAGCGAAGAAAGCCGGTTCAACCCAGATACAACTGTACAGAGGAGGTGCAGTTAGTGCCCAAGTTTGAACTCACACACTTCCTCTGTACAGTTGTATCTGGGTTGAACCGGCTTTCTTCGCTGTTTCTCCCTTCTCTCCGAATCACTCAGTCTTCAACTTTTTAGTCTAGCAGGTGCTTTTTAAATTGCTTTCATTTTATGTATGTTTTTTGTGTATATTTATTGAGACTCTTAAAGTCAAAGTTATGTTTCATGTATTTTTAATTTGTATTGTTTCTCTTTTAGCCTTGATGATGTAACTATGTGTTACGAAACGCGTCGGCAATAAATGTACTATTACCTGATGACCGGCTATCTCCTTGTCACCCTGTCCTTTCATATGCTGTGGCCTGCTTTCGCCAACGTTTTCTGTCTTATATATATATATATATATATATATATATATATATATATATATATATATATATATATATATATTATAATTGAATCACGAAAATATGGAACATGATGAATATATAAATAAAGGGCAATACCACGAAGGAAAGTGAAACAGTGGAATAGAGCTAGGCCTTTAGACTTACTGTCCTTTACATAGCAGACTGCTCCTGTAAAGGATAGCGCGAAAGGATTAGCCCCACTCCGTTTTTTCACTTTCCTTTGTAGTATTGGCCTTTATATATACATATATGTCTGAATGTATATATCAGTATACACACACACACACACACACACACACACACACACACACATATATATATATATATATATATATATATATATATATATATATATATATATATATATATATACATATATATATATATATATATATATATATATAGATATATATATATATATATATATATATACCCATCAGGCGTTTAAAAATCCTCGACGAGAGATATGAATGTTCGAAGGATTAATATCACATACCAGGAGAAATTAATACTTTCACTTTCATAGATAGTTGGTTTTCATCTTACTACAATCGGTACATCTCTCTCTCTCTCTCTCTCTCTCTCTCTCTCTCCTGCTATTATGTGTAAAACTTTAAATCATTAGCTTGATAGAGTATTCATCAGAGAATTGAGTTCTCCGAATTGAAGCGCTGAGACAAGATGATCACTAAAAGGCAAAGAACAATAAACTGTTGCTAGTTAAGGACAACAATAAAGAGAAACTGAAATCTTCAAAAATTTTTGCGAAATTTTGTGGAATACTAGGAACTGTTTATACATGTGGTAAGAAAGTTTCGCAACGCGAGTTCAAAGCTAAGAAGAGAACCAATTCGTCCTCGACCAGTGACCGATCTGGATGATTTCAACAAGTGTGCATTGCGTCAAATTGTGATAAGGTTCTATGCTAAAAAGAGCTATCCAGCATTGCTCTAGTTTTGCAAGAGGCCCGCAAAGTCATTGAATTTAATCAAGGATTGTCGCGAATCGCTTAGAAAAATCCTGCATGAAATCGAATTTCATTATGGGAGGGTGAATGGTAGAAAACCCTCCCATAATGAAATTCGATTTCATGCAGGATAATTATCGTACACACAGTAAGAATGAATACTAGGATAATGACTTCATTGCCTCAAGCGAATTCTGAACGCTGATTGTTCCTTTTTTCTCCCGTAAGCCGAGTCTTAACGCAGATCACAAATATGTGCCCCGGAGGCAATTCGGGTACTTATGTCGGAGCTACTAGACATCTGCTCAAAGTGCGAATCGACTCCCATATAGGGGTCAGCTATCGTACGGGGAACAAGGATTTCCAACCGTGAAGCATCTAACATACGCAACCATTCTAAGATATGTAAAACGGTAATTAAAAATGAAAACTTTAGCATTATTGGCCATAGCAACAACCAAACTGATTTATTTATATTTAAAACACTTCTTAAGATTAAACTGCTAGTTCCTCAATTAAACACAAAGTCCAGCTCTACCCAGTTGTTTTTGTCTAAATGTTAAATTTTTTCACTCTCTCCTTCCCTTTACTTTGTTGCTATTTCTAGTCCTGGGATGATGCGACAAAAAAGTCCATGGTATTAAAAGGTTAGACAGGAATACGGAATATGATGAGATGATTATTTTCAAGCTTATTCCGACGTTTCGTAAATCATATTTACATCTTCTGGGATTTCTACCACCCCTCAAAAAATAACATATTGTAAAGTTTGACATAAAATAAAATAAACGTCAGTTAAAAGTGAGATGAAAAATGAATACAAAAGAAAGGTAAAATACTAAAATACATATAAAACTTATAAAAGACTAACAAAAGACTAACTGAAATAATATATAAACACTAGTGGAAACGAACTAACCAGCTGGTACAATGAACAGAACAGGACTAGAACTAGCAACAAAGTAAAGGGAAGGAGAGGGGGAAAAATTTAACATTTAGACAAAAACAACTGGATAGAGCTGGACTTTGTGTTTAATTGAGGAATTAGCAGTTTAATCTTAAGAAGTGTTTTAAGTATAAATAAATCAGTTTGGTTGTTGCTATGGCCAATAATGCTAAAGTTTTCATTTTTAATTACCGTTTTACATATCTTAGAATGGTTGCGTATGTTAGATGCTTCAGGGTTGGAAATCCTTGTTCCCCCCGTACGATAGCTGACCCCTCTATGGGAGTCGATTCGCACTTTGAGCAGACGTCTAGTAGCTCCGACATAAGTCCCCGAATTGCATCCGGGGCGCATATTTGTGATCTGCGTTAAGACTCGGCTTACGGGAGAAAAAAGGAACAATCAGAGTTCAGAATTCGCTTGAGGCAATGAAGTCATTATCCTAGCATTCCTTCTCTCTGTGTGTACGATAATTATCCTTAGTTATGAATATTTTATTATTCTTAAAAGAGAATTTTATATGCACGCCACAAGTGTTTTTCTATCAGTTCATTTATGAAATGGTAATGTTGCCTAAAAATAATGCATTTATAAAAATGTAGTTTAATAAATAATGAATACTGATGAAGCATAACCCTTTTGTATACAATTTGTATGATTCGTTGCACGGCTCTCGAATATTATATTTGATATGAAATTTAAATTAATAATATCAAATAACCCGAGTAAAATTGGTTTCCTGTTCTGCTTTCAAGATCGTCTGCAGCCTTTTATGAGATCTAATGTTGCGTATAAATTTGCGTGCCTAGGATGTCCTGGTATTTACGTTGGATCAACAAGAGACTGCTGCAGATACGATATTGCAGCCGCATGGGGTGTAGTTTTAGAACTGGCCTGAGATTAAGTAGACCAGAGCATTCAAATATCAAGAATCATGCCATAAATTGTAAGATTGAAGTCAAGAAACCACACTTCCCCATCTTAGGTTACACTAAGGACTCTGAGTATTTAACAAAATTTGAGTCATTATTTATCAGAAGTCTTGTTCCTTCATTGAATAGCGGTAGTTCATCGTCTCTGCTATACCTAGCATAGTTTTTATTCTGACCTGAATCCCATTTCTAGTCATTCTCTCTCCTCCTTTCCTAGCGAATGGTTGGTGTTTCAATGGTTACGTTAATGTTCTTTTTGTTCACTTTTAACTTTCAAATAATGGTTTTTAAATTCTAGATTTTAGATTGTAAGTTTTATGTGTATTTTGTTTTTATTAATTTAAACTACTTTTATTTTAACAGACTGAGGATGCATGACGCTCCTGTGCGAAACGTTTCTTAGCAAATAAATCCTGTTTATCTCATCATGTGTCTTTAGTTTTCCTGAAGTAATGTATATAGATGTTCCTTCAGATCCTATATGTATAAATAATATGTATATGATATATATATATATATATATATATATATATATATATATATATATATATATATATATAAACAGTGGAACCTCGACATACGAAAATCCCAAGTAACGAAAGCAAATACGAAGATTTTTTTGCCTCTGCATACGAAAATAATTCAGGTTACTAAAGGTTGTTGCTGTAAAGTCCCGAGATTCGCCCGGACCACCAAGAACAATTTTAAAACTTGCGCGCCGCCACAAGGCCAGCGCTATTTTCAGCGATTTG
>NC_087209.1:54033230-54038230 GCF_015104395.2 Macrobrachium nipponense
TTTTATTTGTTGGACAGCACCGTAGCCTTTTGTTATGAATAAGTTAGCACATCGAACCGTTGATCCATTTATACTATCAACTTCAAGCTTACAAATGTCCCCTTTTAATATCTAAATCACTTTACCTCCCCAAATGATAATATGTTTTCATATAATGTTACCGAAGGGGAATTTTTTTAAATTGATAATAATTTCGTCCCCCCATGGGATCGAACCGACACCGTCCAACGTGGACAGGGGACGAAATCAGGACCGTCAGTGGGACGCTATCCAATCAGCCAACAGAGACGGCTATAAGCTTCATATCGATTCTGACCTTAACAAAAACACCACCCTCGATCTGGATGCTTCGTAATTAGAAATCGATATGGAACCCCAGTCTACCATGTTGGCCAATTCGAGCGTTTTTTGACAAGCAACGTTAGGCCTTTTTGTTAGGAATAAATTATCACATCGAAACCTGATGCATCCATTTTATATATCAATTCAAGCTACAAATGTCCTTTAATTAAATCTAAATTTCACTTTACCTCCCAAATGATATATTGTTTTCATATATGTACCGAAGGGAAATTTTTTAATTGATAAATAATTTCGTCCCCCCCATGGTATCGAACCACCGTTCCAAGTGGACCGGGGACGAAATCAGGACCGTCAGTTGACGCTATCCAAATCAGCCAACCAGCAGGACGCTATGAAGTTCATATCGATTCTGACCTTACAAAGCACCCTCGATCTGGTATGCTTTTCGTAATTAGAAATCAGATATGGAACCCCGTCTACCTGTTAGGGCCAATTACGAGCGTTTGACAGCACGTAGCTTCCCTTTTGTTATGAATAATTATCACAATCGCAACCGTGATCCATTTATTTTAATATCAAATTCAAGCTACAAATGTCCTTTAATAATCAAATTCAATTCCTTTAACCTCCCAAATGATTATTTCATTTTCAATATGTACCGAAGAGGAATTTTTTAATTTGATAATAATTTCGTCCCCCATGTGGGATCGAACCACCGTCCAAGTGGAACGGGGACGAAATCAGGACCGTTCCAGTGGACGGCTATCCAATTCAGCCAACCAGAGAACACTATAAGGTTCATTATCGATTCCCTGAACCTTACCAAAATCAACCCTCGATCTTTGGATTGCTTTCGTAATTAGATAATCGATTATGGTAACCCCGTCTACCCATGATTGGCCAAATTCGAGCGTTTGACAGCACGTTAGCCTTGTTTTGTTATTTGAATAATTTATCACATCGAAAACCGTGATCCATTTATACATCAATTCAAGCTACAAATGTTCCCCCTTTAATACTCTTAAATTCAACGTTTAACCTCCCAAATGATATATTTTCCATAGATGTACCGAAGGGGAATTTTTTTTAATTTGATAATAATTTCGTCCCCCCATGGGATCGAACCCACCGTCCAAGTGGAACGGGGTACGAAATCAATGGACCGTCAGTTGACGCTTATCCAAATCAAGCCAACAGAGGACGCTTATAAGTTCATATCGATTCTGACGGGGTTCCATATCGATTCTAATTACGAAAGCATCCAGATCGAGGGTGAGTTTGTAAGGTCAGAATCGATATGAACTTATAGCGTCTCTGTGGCTGATTGGATAGCGTCACTGACGGTCCTGATTTCGTCCCCCGTCCACTTGGACGGTGGTTCGATCCCATGGGGGGACGAAATTATTATCAATTAAAAAATTCCCCTTCGGTACATATATGAAAATATATCATTTGGGAGGTAAAGTGAATTTAGATATTAAAGGACATTTTGTAGCTTGAATTGATATATAAATGGATCACGGTTCGATGTGATAATTATTCATAACAAAAGGCTACGTGCTGTCAAACGCTCGAATTGGCCAACATGGTAGACGGGGTTCCATATCGATTCTAATTACGAAGCATCCAGATCGAGGGTGATTTGTAAGGTCAGAAATCGATATGAACTTATAGCGTCTCTGTTGGCTGATTGGATAGCGTCACTGACGGTCCTGATTTCGTCCCCGTCCACTTGGACGGTGGTTCGATCCCATGGGGGGGACGAAATTATTATCAATTAAAAAATTCCCCTTCGGTACATATATGAAAATATATCATTTGGGAGTAAAGTGAATTTAGATATTAAAGGACATTTGTAGCTTTAAGAATTGATATATAAATGGATCACGTTCGATGTGATAATTATTCATAACAAAAGGCTACGTGCTGTCAAACGCTCGAATTGGCCAACATGGTAGACGGGGTTCCATATCGATTCTAATTACGAAAGCATCCAGATCGAGGGTGATTTGTAGGTCAGAATCGATATGAACTTATAGCGTCTCTGTTGGCTGATTGGATAGCGTCACTGACGGTCCTGATTTCGTCCCGTCCACTTGGACGGTGGTTCGATCCCATGGGGGGACGAAATTATTATCAATTAAAAAATTCCCCTTCGGTACATATATGAAAATATATCATTTGGGAGGTAAAGTGAATTTAGATATTAAAGGACATTTGTAGCTTGAATTGATATATATATATATATATATATAATATATATATATATATATATATATATATATATATATATATATATATATATATATATATATATATATATATATATATATATATATATATATCATATATATATATATATATATATATATATATATATATATATATATAGCGAGAGAGAGAGAGAGAGAGAGAGAGAGAGAGAGAACTGGCTTATCATGAAGGAAATGGCCTTAAATAATACCAGTATACTGGGAACCAAAACTCTATAACGACTAAAATAACTAAGAGTTAAAAGTTAAGATTTAGAAGTCAACTCCTCTCAGATAAGAACAGAATTAAATGTTTTTTAATTCGACGCGCTGAATCAGTTTATCTGTAGCATTTAAGCTGTTCAGATTGTTCGCTCGTATCTTCACTGAGCCGTCTTTAAGGTATGATGTCCGAAATATTTTTATGTCGATACGATGGATTAACAAGAGAGCTTCTTCTCTCACGCGCCACTTTCGTTTGGCTCAACTATTGGCTTAACAGTTAAGTCTTTCATAGCCAGTTTTTAAAATGCAGATACCGTTTTACTTTATCTTCATTTGAATTGAAGTCCACCACCTGACATGTCACTTTGATGACAAATCAAAGCAAGTTAGTTTTACGTGTTCATAATCAGAGTTCTTGAAAATTGCTCTGGCGTCACTTCATCCCCGATAAGTCCTCATTTGTCGAAAACTGCTCCCCCACATCCCGACCATTGACTCATTTTTATTGCTCGTTTGAGTTTTAACTCTAATTTTCACAGATCTGAAATTCATTTCTAAGTCTATTTTTGCTGCAGCTCTGATAAACAATTCATTTTTAATACGGTTTTTGTTGCAGCTTATTTTATTAAGCGTTTGCTGCAATTTCATTCTGTTTATCACTGCATATTGGTCTAACAGAAAACCCAATGGAATGTGCTGTTCATCTGCAGAGCACAATACCTGAGGCATCCTCCCGCTTGTCTAGAAGCTTAATCAAAATGAATACGAGGATTGGTCTCATTAGCTCAGTTACCATACTTCTTCCTGACACGTGTATAATCCGACTACAGTTAATCAGCCTCCCTCGGTTCGGGGCTCTTTAATCCGGTCATAAAATCTTACTTATACCTTCTACAGATAACCAGAAGAAAGAAACCAAACCGTTCCGGGATAAGGCTGCCCTAATCTACAGTCTACCATCACTTCAGGTGTCAATTACACTATTTTACTTTTTTATTTCACTCAACCGTTTATTTTTAGTGTTGAGTCTGGGCTAGATTTTGGGCATTTCTATGATTACATACTTTAATTGATTAAAACATAAAACCGTCCTTATCCTGCCCTATGATCAAAACAGTTAAACTTTTTATTTCAATTCTTCGTTTATTGTATTGTATTTATTTATTTATTTATTTTCTACTTTAAATCATCCTTTAATCATTATCGAAATTCAGTTCATTCGTTCGTTTTGTCTTCACGTTTATATACGTAGAGCAACAGTACCAAGCTGTTTACCGTTTCTGACCTGGTTTAAAGATGTGGCAGGCAACGTGTCCACCACCTGTACACCACATCCTAAACACTGCTCAGTCAGAAAGGCCCAATTCAACTACAGATCAATACACAAATATGTTGAGTGAAACTAAAATAAAGAACAAATTAAGGAGGCGCACTCTTCTTACTAACTCCCACAATCTGTTCGGACACAATCACGCTAACATTTGCTATGTCTTGGCGAATACTCTTCGTCCCTTGTCTCGCAGGAAATCTGAGGTGCTATAGAGGCAAGGTTTATAGGGGTTCATAAAGGAGTCAAGCTTGAACCGGTTTGGGTTTATGAAAGCATTCCGTCCGGATTTGTTTTCTACCAGATTTTTTGTGCGCTGTTCTTGATAGGAGGCGGATGCCGTTATATAGTCTCTGGACCTCGGATTACAGATGGTTGTCTGACGGTCGGTCTGGCTGGATTATCTTTTTAATGAGAGGTTTCAGGAGGGTCTTGTCCACGATGTCTGCCTTCCATTGCCCTTCTGACAAGTTCGCGTTATCTGTCTGGCTTATGGCGCTAGTTCCAGAATCTTCTTTTTGCAATCAGACATTTTGTATTAGGCAAGACGACTTATTCCAATTAATGCTATGCGATAAACCTCGAAGGTCGAAGAAATTAAGAAAATAAGATCTTTAATCTTCTTATGATCTCTACGGTTGTGAACTTTTCCACAATCTCCACAGGGAACTATATAAACGCCGTATGCAGGAAATAAATTTATGAAATCGAGAAGGTTTGTTTCTTATACATGAAGAAATTGTTCTTTGATGATTCCCTCGTTAATACTATAACTATAAATGAAAACATTCCATCTTTTTCACGTTCAGCTTGAAGTTTTATACAGTGAACTAAGAAACTAAGTTTGTTATAAAGAAAAAAAGTCAAAGTATCCCAAACACCATCTCAGAATG
>NC_087209.1:54043230-54053230 GCF_015104395.2 Macrobrachium nipponense
GTTAACATAACGTTACCTGCCATTACAGTGATAGAGTTGTGAGTGATATATGTAGAGTTCACTTTCTGAAGTATTATTGTTTTGCTAAGTGTTTTCCCAATTAAGTTCAGTCATCATCCCCTCGTGTGCTACAGATTTGCTATTATTTTTATGAGTCATTTAGAGGAGCAGTTCTGTAATCAGTGCTCAGATATTTAATACCCATATTTCATAGACGATATGTAGATGATACGTTTTTACTTTTCACTGAGGAACGTCCTGCCCAGCTGCTTTTAGATTTTGTCAACTCTTTTCATCCCAATATTACTTTTACTACCGACAGAGAATGTAATGGCCGATTTCCTTTCTGGATATTTTGGTCTCTCGTTCTGAAGGAACTTTTGTGACTAGCATTTTCGGAAAGAAAACTTTTACCTTACTTGGGTTTTTAAATTTTAGTCACTGTCCCCTTGTTTTCAAGGCTAATTCATGTAGAACCATGATTCATCAAGCCTTTCAAATACTCGGACTAACAAAAAACAGTCATTCAATTCCCTTTTTAGAGTCCCTCCATATTAAACAACAATCCCCAACACTCAACAACCAAACCACCTCTGTTCCATTGTTCATTGCATAGTTTGCTTGTTAGTCTCTCTCTCCCTCTCTCTCTTCATTGTTTATTGTATAGTTTTCTTGTTAATCTCTCTCTCTCTCTCTCTCTCTCTCTCTCTCTCTCTCTCTCATCTCTTCTCCTCTTTTCTCTCTCTTTTCCCACACCACTTCACCCTCTTTCGTTCGCAGTCTTCTAACTCGCCCAGTTGTCATTTAACTACAATAGGTTTCCCAGTATTTTGTACTTCATAATTTTCATTTTGAATACTCACGTTTTTATTTTTATTTTGAATACTCTCTCTCTCTCTCTCTCTCTCTCTCTCTCTCTCTCTCTCTCTCTCTCTCTCTCTCTCTCTCTCTCACTTATCTATCTGCTCATAAATTTTATTTGGCGGTGTCTGCTTTGTACATATCCTCTCATAACTTAGTCATTGCTCTTTTGTAAGTTTTGATTTGCAGTTAATTTAGGTTTTTATATTTTTTTTATTCTGTATTATAATTTTAAAGTGTTGTCATTTATAGCTGTTTTAATAATTCTAGATATAGTCAATCAGTATACTTTTCTCACAGTTTCTCTTTATCTTTTGTATTATTCTATAGATAAGTGACCCTGATGATGGGAAAACCTATGTATTCCCGAAAATTCGGATGTGCCTCTGCTTTATTCAGAGAAAAATAATAATGTCTGCAATAATACCACGTCTTCTGGCTATAACGGTCCTCTTTAAATTGAAGTTTTCTAAACGCGACAATATACCCAGTTATATATATATATATATATATATATATATATATATATATATATATATATATATATATATATATGTAAAGTTAAGCCTATCTAAGCATAACTAAACCGCTGAGCTAATTAATTGCTCTCTTAGGGATATTTTTATACGGCTAGGAACCAGTTGGTTCATCTAGTAACTGGACCTACAGCTTATTATATCGCGAATTTAATTTCTGATCGCCAGAAAAAAATTCCTTTGATTCCACGTTGGCAGAGCGGGGAATCAAAATCGGGCTTACCGAATCGGTAGGCGAGTACGTAAACCAAACATCCAATGAGGGACATACACACACAAACCTCCTTAGCTTATTATTGACGTCTTAAGAAACAAATAAATAGTTTTAAAATAGTTTCATATAGCAAATATGTATATATATATATATATATATATATATATATATATATATATATATATGTGTGTGTGTGTGTGTGTGTGTGTGTGTGTGCGTGTGTGTGTGTGATTGTGTGTTTGTGTGTGTGCGTATTATCGTAAATATTCACATATCTCTCTATATATCCTCATATTGCATATGGTAGAATAAAAGGAAGCGCGGTAAAAGGTAGGCATAAAGTAATAATGAAATTGAAAGTAGAACGAGTATATAAGGTAAAAAAAATAAATAAATAAAAAAGGCAGGATCCCTTAAGATTGAGAAAGTTAAATACCTTTACAGATAAAAGTAACATTACGTTGGCAAGATCTTACCAAGGACGGCGGGTGTGTAAGAGGAGAAGACCTGGACAGGTCACGAAAGATCTCTGTAATGAAGAATTCTATGTATGTGTATAGATTGTATCCAATGGCCGTATGATTCTTGCATTTCCTAGTTTACCCTTTTTCTCTCATAGATCTCGTTTGCTTTTTAAGAATCGCCTGTAACTAACCCCCATCTCTCTTGTAGTAGCCATCTTGCTTGGTGAGACGTACCCGCGTGAAGTCAGATTAATCAACAGATATCACAAGTTTAACATACGACTAGAATTTGAGAAATATCTAGAAGTGTTCGTGAACTATCGGTGATAAGCTTAGTGTGAAAATAGTAGGATAAAGCGTCTTCTAAGTTAGTTTAACAAGTGTAATACTGAAATCAGAACAAGATGGCAGTAAGTTCCAACTGCGGGAAGAGGTGGCGTAATTTAGCTTGCTTGGCGGATTCGCAATACGATGAGGTAGCAGGAAGGGAACTGGCATTTCTCATCTATGAAATCAGCAACAGTCCTAACCAAAAAGATACAAAAGCATTCATAGATATATTAGAAGGATATAATCATTCAAACTGGAACAAATCTAATGAAACATCTTGAAAATAATCGAAGAAGTTCCAAATAAAATCCAAGTGGTCAAGAGACTCATAAAGAAAATATACATAAACCAACATATTCCGACAAAGAAAATGAATAAGGTGAATCTTGTGAATATCCTAATTGATGCATTAGGAAAAAGAATGCCAAAAGCATGCAAACTGTGTAAGGTTTGGTATAGCATAGTCAATCCACAAAACCTAATCAGAAAGTGTGCTGCATGCAACATTCCGACCCATCCACAGTGTGCTGAGGTAATGCAAGATTTGAGAAAAGATACAAGAATTTTTTGTTCAACATGTCTATCATGGATAGACAATGTTATTAAATCAAGATTGAATGTACAAATAGTTGAGGATGAAGAAGAAGAGGAAGAAGAAGAAGAAAAAGAAGAAGAGGAAAACGGAAGAGAAGTAAACAAAATGAAATGACAGAAAAAAATAAGGAAAACAAAGAACAAGATAAAAGTATGGATGCAGAGATACTCATTGATACTACATATGAGGCAATAAAGCAGCATACCTACGAAGAAATAAATTACGATATGACAACAGAAAAGCAAATCCCGAAGAGGCTCTACCCAGATCTACACAATGACGGGAAAGAGGAAAAAATAGACAAGAAAGGCAAAATCAGCAACCTTTTGAAAAGAGGGAATTGCAGATTTGGAGAAAGATGTTACTACAAACATCCTAAGGTATGTCAAAACTATGAAATATATGGTAAATGTGCATACTTAGATGGCTATGGGGATGATTGCAGAGATCTGCATCCAAAAATATGTAAAAACCTAAAAGAAGGAAAAGAATGTAAGTTCGACAAAAAATGCAAATATATGCACCCTGTAGCCATGAATCATAATCAAATAAATAACCAACCAAGTAATAAAATCCAAAATAAGAAAGAAACAAATAAAGAGAGAAATCAAGAATATCAGGTAAAAGAGAAAAGCAAACCACCAATGAGATATGCAGAGGTGTCAGCAAAAAATTTCAAAGCATCAGCTCCGAAATTCTACTCAAGAGATAATAACTGTATTTATTATGCAAGAGGATATTGCAGAAACGGAGAAAATTGCAGATTCAGAAACAAAATGAATAATTATGATGAAGGAAGATCAAATATTATGGAAAAGTTGGATTTTTAATGTCAGAATTTCTGGAAATGAAAAAAAGAACAACATACCAGAACAGGAAAGAGACATGGGAAAATCCTTATTACTACCAATATTAAATGAAGGAGAAAACACGCAAACCATCATAGTGATGAATGCGCAGGGTTTAGTTACGAGTAACTCAAAAAGAAAAATAGAGTACTTAGAAGAACTAACCCAAAATGAAAAGAAAATAGATATAATGAATATAAGTGAAACCTGGTATTCCCAAGAGACTGGGAATGATGATCAAATAAAAGGGTTCCAAACTTATAGATCAGATAGAAAAAATAGGAATCAAGGGGGAACCGCAATATATGGGAAAGACAAAAAACAAGGAAAAATATATGAGAAATATAGTAACTCAGAATGTGAACTAATAGCGGTTAGAATTTGAATCTGAAAAATTGATGAACATAGTAATATATAGACCTCCTAATACTAAAGAGTTTGACTTAATAATTGAAAAATTGGATGATATATGTAGAAATCACAAGGACTGGACTATTCTCCTATCTGGTGACTTCAACTTTCCTTTCGTAGAATGGAAAGAACGAATAGGAGACTGTATATATATAAAAAAGAGAGTAATAGTAGTGCAGAAGATAAGAGGCAATTTGAAAAGCTATTAGATATGCTACTAGAATACAACATTCAACAAATAAATCACCTGCCAACAAGAAAGGAAAATACTTTAGACCTAGTATTTGTGAACGAGATGAATTATGTTAAAGAAATAATAGTTTATAATGCGAGTATTTCAGATCATGATGTCATAGAATTAACAGTTCATTCCAAAGCAAGTGAAAATAGAGATAAGCAAGAAATGAAAAAGTGGGAAGGATATGGAAAATACAACTTCTACAGTAAAAAATATAAATGGTCAGAAATTAATGAAGAATTAAACAAAGATTGGGATAACATTTTCGTAAGTGATGACATAAGGGTAAATACGGAGATATTATATAAATATTGGAGAAAATAGTGGATATATATACCGAAGAAGAAAAATAAACATCATTCATGCATACCAAGAGACAGAAGGATCTTGTTCCAGAAAATCAGAAAGTGGAAAAAAGGTCTTGCAAAAGAAAAAAATGCATGGAAAGTTATAGAACTAAAAAGTAAGATAGAAAATGCAGAACAAAAGATTATACAATCAAAAGAAAATGAAAAACGGGACTTGGAAGAAAAAACCCTATTAAATATCAAGCAAAACCCCAAACTATTATACTCATATGCGAAGAAGATGAATAAAAGAAGAATAGAAATAGGCCCTCTGAGAATTGAAGGGAGATTAACGAATGAAAAAAAGGAAATTTGCAACATACTGGCAGAACGATATAAGAGAGAATTCACCCCTAGAATAGATAATGAAGATAATGATATAGAAGTAAGGGACGAAAATAGTGAATATTTAGCTGACATAGAAATTAATGAAGCTGATATGTGCAGGCAATCAATGAAATTAAAAATGGAGCTGCTGCAGGGCCGGATGGAGTCCCTGCTATTTTGTTAAAGAAAGTAGTTCATTCTATCGCAAAGCCACTTGCAATATTATTAAGACAAAGTGTAGATACAGGCAAGATTTATGATGAGCACAAAATTAGCATATATCACCCCTACTTTCAAAAGTGGATCAGACTAGAGGCAAGTAATTATAGGCCTGTGAGTCTAACATCACATATTATGAAAGTGTATGAAAGGGTAATGAAGAAAAATATTATGAAACATTTAATTAAAATTAAAAAATAATTGTTTTAATATAGGACAACACGGTTTTCGTACCCGGAAAAAGTACACAAACCCAACTGTTAGTCCACCGTGAGAACATATTCAAAAATATGAAAAGCGGAAATGAAACAGATGTGGTTTATCTAGACTTTGCAAAAGCTTTTGACAAAGTAGACCATAATATATTAGCAAAGAAAATTAGAAAACACAATATCGTAGATAAAGTAGGAAGATGGTTAAAAGAATTTTTTACACAACAGAAAACAGTATAGTTATTGCAAACGATGAGAAATCGGATGAAACCAAGGTAATATCCGGTGTGCCACAAGGTACGGTGCTAGCTGCAATATTGTTTGTTATTATGATTGGAAGACATAGACAGTAATGTTAAGGATTCGGTAGTGAGTAGTTTCGCTGATGACACAAGAATAAGTAGAGAAATTACTTGTGATGAAGATAGGAACGCTCTACAAAGAGACCTTAACAAAGTATATGATTGGGCAGAGGTAAAATAGGATGGTATTTAACTCTGATAAATTTGAATCAATAAATTATGGAGACAGAGAAGGAAAGCTATATGCATATAGGGGACCTAATAATGAGACAATCACAAATAAGGAAGCAGTTAAAGACCTTGGTGTGATGATGAATAGGAACATGTTATGCATGATCAAATAGCCATTCTGTTGGCAAAATGTAAAGCAAAAATGGGAATGTTGTTACGGCACTTCAAAACAAGAAAAGCTGAACACATGATTATGCTTTATAAAACATATGTTCGTAGTCCACTTGAATATTGCAATATGATATGGTACCCACACTATCAAAAGGATATTGCACAAATAGAGAGTGTACAAAGGTCCTTTACAGCTAGAATAGAAGAAGTTAAGGACCTAGACTACTGGGAAAGACTACAATCCTTAAAATTATATAGTCTAGAAAGGAGAAGAGAACGCTACATGATAATTCAGGCATGGAAACAGATAGAAGGAATAACAGAAAATATCATGGAACTAAAAATATCAGAAAGAGCAAGCAGAGGTAGATTAATAGTGCCCAAAACTATACCAGGAAAAATAAGGAAAGCACACAGAACATTAATCCACTACGCACCAGCATCGATAATGCAGCGTCTATTCAATGCGTTGCCAGCTCATCTGAGGAATATATCAGGAGTGAGCGTAGATGTGTTTAAGAATAAGCTCGACAAATATCTAAACTGCATCCCAGACCATCCAAGATTGGAAGATGCAAAATATACCGGAAGATGTACTAGCAACTCTCTGGTAGACATTAGAGGCGCCTCACACTGAGGGACCTGGGGCAACCCGAACGAACTGTAAGGTCTGTAAGGTAAGGTAAGGTCTCTTCTCTCTCTCTCTCTCTCTCTCTCTCTCTCTCTCTCTCGCTTCTTAACAAACGTGCACAATTACGAAATGAGGAATTTAAGAAAAGAAGTGTCATAATTGACGCGAATATCGTGAGAGACACAAAATTAAACCGGTAGCGACCAGTGTTGATAATAAAACGAGCAAAGTCTTTCAGTGAATTTGATCAAGCACTTGCACTTAGGCGATCTGATTTGATCATTCTTAGTTTACTCCAAACCCGAATAATAGCAATAGCTTTTTTTGGCAGCCTTTCACTGTTCATGGTAATTTCTTCGATTGTCCCATGGATTTACAGGGTCGCACTTTGCCCAACTTTCAGGACTTACTAGAGTTTTATTGACCTACCACTCTGGTTCATGTATTCAAGCTTAAAAAAAATTATTAGTATAATTACATTATACTAAAAAATTGTCAGATCTACGCGATGAAATATTGTGTGTGTATATATATATATATATATATATATATATATATATATATATATATATATATATATATATATATTTGGCGGCAGGCTACTGTAGGCCGGCATTGTTTGACCGTAATATTACCGTTATTTTTTATCGTAAAAGAAATGGAGGAGCATATTAGGAATCCTCATGAAAATTTCTATCAGAATAATGTTTCCTTTTACTCCACAACAAATACTAATAAAGTTAGCACGGCTGGATACCTGGCTGGATATTCAGATCAAAACAAAACCCCTAAAGTCATCGTTATTTTTCATCGGAGAAAAGTAAGAGCATATTTGGAATCTTCGTGAAATGTTCTATTATAATTTTGATACGAATAATAATAAATAAGATAGCATGTGCGGATGACAGGATGAAACCAGCACCCAGTTAAAACCATTCCCTATAAAATCTACATATAGGGTCCGACTTTGGTTCAATTCGGCCCAGTATTTTCGCAGTCTAAAGCGAACATACAGTCATACGTACATACATAGTCTGACCATCAGCTTTACTAGATAAGATATAATATGATATATATATAGATTATATATATAATACAATTTACACATATGATATATATTAATATAAATTTATATATATTATTATATACCTGTTCGGGATTTACGCCAGAACCAAGCAAAATAAACCATTTTTTAGTAAGGAAATTCAAACATCCTTTAGTTGCCCATCTCCACTGAGCAGAGTTTTACATAAATTCTTCCCTCCATTGATAGAAGAGAGAGAGAGTGAACTTAATTGTTTTCCCAATTAAGTTCACTCATCGTGTGCTACAACTATCCCTGCATTACAGATTTGCTCTTATTTTTATGAGTCATTTAGAAGAGCTGTTCTGTAATCAGTGCTCAGATATTTAATACCCATATTTCATAGACGATATGTAGATGATACGTTTTTACTTTTCACTGAGGAACGTCCTGCCCAGCTGTTTTTAGATTTTGTCAACTCTTTTCATCCCAATATTACTTTTACTACCGAAAAAGAATGTAATGGCCGATTTCCTTTCTAGATATTTTGGTCTCTCTTTCTGAGGGAACTTTTGTGACTAGCATTTTCGGAAAGAAAACTTTTACCTTACTTGGGTTTTTAAATTTTAGTCACTGTCCCCTTGTTTTCAAGGCTAATTCATGTAGAACCCTGATTCATCAAGCCTTTTCCCTTCGCTCCAACTGAAAACAACTTTCACCTGGAAGTTAGGTTTTTAGAGACTTATTTTAAAAATAATTGCTATCCCCTGGACATATTAAATGAAATCATTAAAGAATTTTTATACAATATTCTAAGAGAAAAATTGTAGTCTGCACCTTTCCCGAAAAGATAATAAGTTTCTCTACCATTCATTAATAATTGTGTCCCACTCAAACATAAATTATTGTCACTCTAGAGCCATCTGCACCCATATGTTGATTTCAGATTTATCTTTAATAACCCTCTTACAATCGGGAGTTGATGCGTACCTGCACAATTTAAAAGTTTAATTGCCCAAAATATAATTTTGGGACTTATGTGGGAAGTACCAAACGTCTACTTAGGTGCGCATAGACTCTCATAGGAGTGTCAGCCATCGTTCAGGCTTACCCTTAAGCAAAAAAGAAAATAGTGCCATTAGACTTCATGCCATATCCTGTCACCATCACATATAATACAGTGACTTTCAAATACTCAAACAAAAAACAGTCATTCACTTCCATTTTTAGAGTCCCTCCATATTAAACAACAATCCCCAACACTCAATAACCAAACCACCTCTGTTCCATTGTTCATTGCATAGATTGCTTGTTAGTCTCTCTCTCTCTCTCTCTCTCTCTCTCTCTCTCTCTCTTTTACCCACACCACTTCACCCTCTTTCGTTCGCAGTCTTCTAACTTGCCCAGTTGTCATTTAACTACAGTAGGTTTCCCAGTATTTTGTACTTCATTATTTTCATTTTGAATACTCACGTTTTTATTTTTGTTTTGAATACTCTCTCTCTCTCTCTCTCTCTCTCTCTCTCTCTCTCTCTCTCTCTCTCTCACTTATCTATCTGCTCATCGATTTTATTTGACGGTGTCTGCTTTGTACATAACCTCTCATAACTTAGTCATTGCTCTTTTGTAAGTTTTGATTTGCAGTTAATTTAGGTTTTTATGTTCTTTTATTCTGTATTATGATTTTAAAGTGTTGTCATTTATAGCTGTTTTAATAATTCTAGATATAGTCAATCAGTATAGTTTTCTCACAGTTTCTCTTTATCTTTTGTACTATTCTATAGATAAGTGACCCTGATGATGGGAAAACCTATGTATTCCCGAAAATTCGGATGTGCCTCTGCTTTATTCAGAGAAAAATAATAATGTCTGCAATAATACCACGTCTTCTGGCTATAACGGTCCTCTTTAAATTGAAGTTTCTAAACGCGACAATATACCCAGTTATATATATATATATATATATATATATATATATATATATATATATATATATATATATATATATATGTAAAGTTAAGCCTATCTAAGCATAACTAAACCGCTGAGCTAATTAATTGCTCTCTTAGGGATATTTTTATACGGCTAGGAACCAGTTG